>NC_133657.1:204271002-204475750 GCF_009905375.1 Apium graveolens | reverse complement strand
ATTTAGGATATATTAACGTGAAAATAATGTATATCAAATACAAATATCTTTCTTTATAAACATAAATTTTGTGTTTGGTTTCTGAATGGCTGAAGCAATTGTGTCTCTTGTTGTCCGAAGGCTCACTGAATTATGTCCGAAAGAAGCTCAAGTACTGCATGAGTGCAAGTGAAATTCAAGAACCGGTGACGGAGCTCATGCGGATCGACCAGGGGCGACAAACATACTTAACTCTCAGGGGCTGAAAAAATTTCTAACTCGAAAATATTGTATATCTACTTTGTCCATATAATATTGTTTGTATTAAATAATGTGAATAAACAAAATTTATAATTTTTTTATTTAGTTTTTGATATTTTTAAAGAAGAAATGAATCAAATTATCACATTGTAATTTAAGTCTTGTTATGATTAAAATTTTATTAAATAAAGATGTAAATACCGGATAATATATTGTGTATTATTAACTTATTATTTGAATGTTTTGAAGAAAATCAAATAAAAATTAATAAAAGAAATATTAGACAGTTTGAATTAAAAAACGCGTCATTTGAAACGATAAATCTTAATTTTGTTTTAGTTCATGAAATGAAAAAAAAGAAAAATAATAAATCACAACTGAT
The DNA here is from genome assembly GCF_009905375.1 of Apium graveolens. Lineage (NCBI taxonomy): Eukaryota > Viridiplantae > Streptophyta > Magnoliopsida > Apiales > Apiaceae > Apium > Apium graveolens. Next base: position 204,475,128 of record NC_133657.1, on the reverse strand, counting down.
CTTTACAAAATAAATGAGAAAATGAGATTAATAACTTAAAAACAGGTTAGAGTGTATCTAACATTAAAAAATTAGTATAAATTAGAATATGCTTAAAAATTATATTTAAAAATATAAAAATTGTATTCAGTTCTATTTTAGGCTATGCACACTAAATGTGTTATTTCTAATGAACTAACAACGAGATTTACAGAAGAGGGGTTGAATGTAAATCTCAAAACTTTTTCAAGTTTTGAGCAGTTTTAAGGCTAAGTGAATAAAGACAAATGTGTGTGAATTGCTTTAAGCAAGTGCAGACAGATGTATATTCAAAACACAAATGTAAATAACACAAAGACCTTTAAAAACTTTTCTGGTGGATTTGTTGTTCCACCAGAGATGTGTATTTCAGAAAATCTATGATACAAAGAATTGATCACAGCTGCATCCTAGTACAAACTAGATGATTTTCTCTCTATATTTTTCTAAACAGCTCTGGAAAATCTTATCTAATTACTAGCTGCCACTTGGTATTTATATCACCAAGTTTTTCAAGTGAAGACAAAGATAAAGTACAATTATAAAATAGTTCTTCACTTGTTTCTACTCCATTTTTCTATCCAGTACAATATGGGATAATCCGTTAACTATTTCCTTTTGTACCAGAGTGAAAACTGCTTTTTCTTTTGTTCCTCCAAGAGCCTACCACATTCCAGTTGTCTCTGTCAACCCATGTGCCTATGTCAGCTTTATAAACTGTCACTATCAACTGCTATGGAACTGAGCATCCATTGAACTTTTCATCCGTTGATGGCTTTATTCGTTGACACTCTTATCCGTTGATGCTTTATCCGTTGATTTTAGCAGTTGAAGCTTTATCCGTTGATGCACTCATCCGTTGATGGATGTTATCCGTTGAAGGTTTAGAGACATCCGTTGAAGCTTTGTTTCTCATCCATTGAAGGCCTTTAAACTATCAGTTGATACTACTTCATTTATACAAAATTACAAGGCATGAAATATTTACAATTAGCCCTCCTATTTGCATATCCTCTAGTAGTCAACATGACTTATAATTTCCCACAACTTCTAAGAATTATAACTTAAATACAGAGACTGAAATGTGCTACAATACTAAACTTATTTCTAAGTAAAGCTACTCCATCAACGGATAGCCAAAGTGGTCTTATCCGTTGAGGCTACAAACACTAGATTTCTACTTAAGTGTTTTGTTAAACATATCATCAAACGAATGCACATATATTCCTAACAATCTCCCCCTATTTATGTCTATAAGAATTGTAGGCATAAATTCAGGGTTAACTTGATGATAACAAAACACTTAACAATTATATGAGTTGACACTAAGTAGAAATTCAAAAGTGCTGCAAAAGTATGTGTACTGAGATGGAATTGAAGATTTACAGTGTTTCCAAGGGTGCTCCTTTAGCCTGAGCAAATCATCTTCTTTTCCTTTGTACCCTTGTTTTCTTTCCTAGCCCCCTGTCATTTTCCTCAACTTGGAGTTGGAGTTGTCTGTAGAATCACTTCATCTTTATCACTGATATCCAACTTAGATTGCATGTCCTTGAGAGTTTCATTGCTGGCAATCTTAAGCTGGTCTTCAAGTCTGAAAAATCTTCTGACTCCTTTATTGTCTCTGAACTCCATCAACCAATGAGGTAATTTATGAATTGTGATTCCATGCTCTGGGATGAATAATGTTCTAGGCAAGGAATTTGGTTCCCTCCAAGTTTTCATTATGCTGGCAATCTTGTTGAGAATCTCAGTCTTGGTAGTTCTGGTAAAACCAGTGTCCCTTTTTATAGCTGAGTAAACTCTAATCAAGGTAGAATAACCCTCATTTAGAACTCTATGAAGTGGCCAAGTCCTTTTATTTCTTCCTTTATACTTGAACACTAGCCTTTCTGGTAGCTGTCTGTAGGCATCTATTCCCCTCACTTCCTCCAGCTCATCCAGGTAGAGTTCAATATCTGTGCATTCTTTTATGTCACAAATGTGAACATAATCATCCTTAGAGTTGGTGGCTTGGGCTTAGGTTTGTGTTTCTGAGTGAATTTCGTTGAGGTTGGGAGAGGTGTGGATTTCGATTTTCTTTTCAGTTTCTTTGTGGTGGAGGAGTAGTTAAGAAGGTAGGCAATTTGATGGTGTCCCAATCAATAGGTTCCTCTTTAGGGATGATTGGTTCACCATGGATATTTATATTGGGGTCAGCAATAACAGGTTCAGGGATGGAAGGTAGTGGTTTAGATTTGATTGGGTTGCCTCAGTGTTATCTTCACTTTTCCTTTGTGCCTTGGCCTTTCTTCTGTTCCCCTTCGCCATTCCTTTATTTCCTCACTTCTTTCCTCCACACTTTCACAAAGCCGATTCCCAAAATCCATATTTATATTTTCAGTCTTGTCTTCACTCTTGTCTTCAATCCCTTTCTTCTCTTCTTCAAGTTGGTTTGACTTTAGCTGTTTTTCAGCCTTTGCATGTGCTCTTTTGTCAGCTTCCAACTTTTTACTTCTTCCTTTAACCTCATGATCTCTTCATTCTTGGCTATTGAGAATTTGGGATGACCTTGAATCACACAGATTCTCTTTCCCTCTCTATAAATAACAGCCATATTCATTCTTTCCACTGCATCCTTGGTCTCTTTGTGCTTTAAGATATTACCACCCAAAACTTTGTCTTCATCAGGCTTTGGAAGAGGAAAATCCACTTCTTTTAGTTGAGCAAAGTTTAGAGGGTTCTTTATAGAGTCCTTGTTAAATCTGGTGGTTGGCTTGAGTATCATGGGTTTTAGATTCCATGAAGAAGTTTCTCCAACCTTATTCCTCCTTACTGGATTTTGCTCCATAATGATTGGCTCAACTTTTGTGATGTGTTTCACAGAAAAGATTTTGAAGTTGTAGAGCCAAACACTTGTTGTATCCTTCCATCAATTTTCTTCCATTGCTTTTTCACCTGAATCTCAGCTACTGCTATCTGGATTATGTCAATTCCATCAAGCTTTCCTTTGAGTTGAAGTGTTGGAGAAGTAGTGATGGCAGGAACTAGCACTTTGGATATTTGAATTTGTGTAGATGGCTCCCCTTCACCTTCCCTTTTATTCTCCCTCTTTTTGTTATCATCAAGGAGAGGGGTTAAGCCCTGTGCTTTAGCCAGCTGCATTAGTAGATTAGTCTGAGACTGTTGATTTTGAAGAATGGTGATCATAGAGTTTTCAATAACTTGAACTTTTTCCTCCAATTTGGCCATCTTCTTATCAGCATCTGATTCTTTTCTCAGTCTCAGTAACAGTTACTGCATGGTACCAAAGGGCATAATTGAGTCCAGCTTCTCAGAATTGTAGGACTTCAAGTCAGCTATTTCTTGTTTGAGTTCATCCACACTTAGATTATATCTCAGTTGTTGTAGCTTCATGAGATGTAGAGAATCCAAGTGGGCTTGAAGAATAGCCTTGGTACCAGCATGTGATGTGTTCTGAATGGCCTTTTGGATAGACATGATTTGTTTGACTAAGGATACATTGAATTGTCCTAGTGTAGACTCCTTTGTCAATGCCCATTCAGGTAAATCTGGAATAGAACTAGGGCCTTCATCTCCCCCTAAGTTTATGCTTCCATCAAATGAAACAGAGTCATCATCATTAGAATTTATTCCAAATTCCTAGATGGCTCACCAGCTGTAGAAGGCATCCTATTGACAGCAGCTTTAACCCTTTGTAGAGATTCTGAAGTATGTACTAGATTTAAAGTCTTTTCTGCCTCCTCATTGCCTTGAGTAGCCAACAACTGATAGGCTGACACAAGATGAGTAAAAGTGTCAGCATCCAAGGAAATATTATCAATTACAGCTTTGTAATGTTGCTGAAATTGTCTTTCCTTTTCAGCATCATCCACAATCATTGACTCACTAGCAATGGCTGGATCCACCCTTATACCCTCTGTACCTGCTTTTCTCTCAATTTCTCTTTTTCTTGCATCAGGGGCTCCCCCTGGCTCACATCCCTCACACCCTCACCTTCACCTACTAAGGTGGTACTCCTCTCACTTTCTTTTGCCATGCTGGAAGAAATAGCATGCATATTTGTACTCTCAAGCTCTCCTTTTGCCTGGGAGCAACCCAGCCTCACACTCAAATTTTCACTCCCTTCCCTCAGCCCTATAAGTGATTGTACAGTAACCATGTCTTCTACACTTGGAATTAATTCAGTTGTTTGTGTAGAGACCATCAACGGATAAGGAATATCCGTTGAAGTTAAAACTGATGGTATCAACGGATAACTGCTGTCAAGCTTATCCGTTGAAGAACAACCACTTGTCAACGGATGAGGGATATCCGTTGAAGAAAAAGAAGTAGAAATTGAAAGTGACATAATTGTTGAATCTGTGTGGATTGATTTTAATTTAGGTGACAAATTCTTCAACTAAGTCTGAAAGAATTGGCTGATGATCCAACAAATCATCTAAAAGATGATGATCACCAGTATTTGAGTGGGGTTTCTCCCTGAGTTGTAAAGAGGGAAAATCAGGAATTGATGTGAATAACATGTCCACATCCAGAGATGGTGATGGAGAATTTGGTGATTGATGTGTGTCAATTTTGAGAGAATGAGGTTGTGACTCCACATTTGTTGGAGTCACATCAAGCTGAATTTGAGAAGGCATAGATACAGGTGGGTGTATCTGTACAGTGTGTGCACCCTGTGTGGAAATTTGGGTTTTGACCCTCTTTCTTCTTGTAAAGGCTTTTGCAGGTGAGTGTGTGGGTTCAGTGTCCCTCCCTCTTTTGTTCTGTGTCCCTGGATGGGGACTATTTTCAATAGCTGCGCCCTTTTGGGAGGATGCAACTAGGGATGAGCTTGAATCATTTTCAACCACCACAGCTTTTTGAGAAACTGTGGCTTGGCTAGCTGGGGTACCACTCACCTCTCCTACCTTATCCTGGGGGTTTTCTTGATGTTCATCCCTTCCCTCACCACTCACACCCTGTTCACTCCCCTCAGGGTTTATGGTAGTTGTTACAACTGTTGTCTTTTGAGAAACAACAGAGGTGGCTTTCTTTGACTTTGGTTTTGAAACTTTAGATTTGGTGGCCTTGGTAGGAATCTGTTGGGGCAAAGACACAGATTCCATGGCCATTCTTGAAGGCAAAGAAATAATGGGGTTGGAAGTAGTAGGAGTTGAAGAAGCATTTACCTCACTTACCTGAGGTGCATTCATGATTGGTAAATATACCAATGGCACCTTGTTGTTGAGGTCCATCCTTAAAAGGTCTGCAAGGACCCTCTTCTCTTGTGCCCAGCACTTGAGCTTATTATTCTCATTATTTATGACCAAATCTTCAGCAACATGGTTAGCCAACAACATAAAGAATCTAGCATAGTAGATGTTATGAGGTCTATTAGCCTTGTTACCTAACCTAGTAGCCAATTCTAGCATAACATAATTGCTAAAATTAAAGTACCTATCAGAAACTAGCATATAGAGCATATTAACAAGAGATGAAGTTATTGCATCAAAATTACTAATTTTCCCAGAGAAAACCTTGATAAAGGCATCACCAAGAAAACTCCATTCTTTCCTAAGGCTTTTCTCTTAATACTGCCTAAACTAGTAGAATTAAGTGAGTAGCCTATGGAATCTAACATGCTAGATACATCATTACCAGTGTGTGGTGTCATGGCATTATTCTCAGGTAATTTAAAGCATGACTGTATATCATCACAGTTAATACAGTGGTCCTTACCTTTGAGAGAGAAGGAGATGGTCATATCAGTGGGATTGAACTCAGCCGTTGTCCAAATCTCCTCAACTACCTCACAGTAAATCATTGGGGCCTCCAGCATTGCATAGCTCAGTTTGCAGTTCTTGATGAAATCCATCATCTTGTGATAATCTGAGTGGGCTTCATTCTTTTCCACCAAAGCTATAAAATTGTTTTTCTCAAGACAAACCCAGATTGGGACATTATCTTTACCACTGGTGCCATTCTTGTGAGTAGAAGTTGCAGAGAAAAGATTGAGGGTTTTGCAGAGAAAGGATAGTAAAAGCTTTTGAAGATTCAAGAAAGCGTAAAGTATAAATGAGAAAACAAAAGGACTCTTATACTTTCTCAAATTAAAAAGCGTAAATAAAATGATTAAATAATATTTTTAAGTAAATTACACTGTTAGGAATATATGTGTATTAGTTTGATGATATGTTTAACAAAACACTTAAGTAGAAATCTAGTGTTTGTAGCCTCAACGGATAAGACCACTTTGGCTATCCGTTGATGGTGTAGCTTTACTTAGAAATAAGTCTAGTGTTGTAGCACATTTCAGTATCTGTATTTGAGATATATTCTTAAATGTTGAGAGGAAATTATAAGTCATGTTGACTACTGAGGATATGCAATAGGAAGGCCAATTGTAAATATTTCATGCCTTGTAATTTTGATAAATGAAGTGGTATCAACGGATAACTTAAAGACCTTCAACGGATGAGAAACAAAGCTTCAACGGATGTCTCTAAAGCTTCAACGGATAACATCCTTCAACGGATGAGTGCATCAACGGATAGAGCTTCAACTGCTAACACATCAACGGATAAAGCCATCAACGGATGAAGGCTTCAACGGATGTTCTGTTAAATAGCAGTTGACAAGTGGTAGTTGTACCTACAAACAGAGGCACATGGGTTGACAGAGACAACTGAGATGTGGTAGCCTATTTCAGGAACATCAGAAAAAGCAGCCGTTCTACTCTAGTACAAAGAGGCAATAGTCAACAATGCACTGGAGTAAAATGGAGAAGAAACAAGTGGAGAACTTATTTTTATTGTATTTTATCTTTGTCTTCACTTGTAAACTTGGGATATATAAACCAAGTAGCAGCTAGTAATTAGATAAGAATTTTTCCAGAGCTGTTTAGAAAAATCTTGAGAGAAAAATTATCTAGTTTGTACTAGGACGCAGCTGTGATCAACTTCTTGAATCACAGATTTTCTGAAATACCATCTCTGGTGGAACAACAAATCCACCAGAAAAGTTTTTAAGGTCTGTGTTCTTACTTTGTGTTTGAATATATATCTGTCTGTATTAGCTTAAAGCAATTCACACACTTGTTTATCTTAAACACAAGCCTTTGAAACTGCTCAAAACTTGAAAAAGTTTTGAGATTTACATTCAACCCCCCTTCTGTAAATCTCATTGTTAGTTCACTAGGAATAACAATTGGTATCAGAGCTCTTGACACACAAAGAGCTTAAAGATCTGGAAACTAACAAAGATGAGTAAGAAGGATATTGAGTAAAATCCCAGTTCTTGACAAAGACATTATCACCACTGGAAGGTGAAAATGCACCTTCATCTACTCTCCCCAGATGAAGGTTATGTAAATGCATTGAGAATGGTCCTCACATTCCCCACAAAGTAGCCACAGTTGCTACGGCCACAATTGCTGTTGGTCAATCCATTCCAAAACCTAGAGCAGAATGGACAATGGAAGACACAGAAGAAGTCCACAAGGATAAGAAGGCTATGACATTTTGTTTAATGGTCTTGATAAGGATATGTTGATAATGTGATAAATTGCACAACTGCAAAGAGGTTTGGGACACAGTTCAGCTACTGTGTGAAGGTACAGAACAAGTAAAAGAGAACAAAATGCAGCTTCTCATTCACAGTATGAGTATTTTCATTTTGAAGAAAATGAATCTTTAAATGACACATTCAATAGATTCCAAAAGCTGTTGAATGGACTGAAGCTGTATGGTAGAGTGTACCAGGTGAAGGATTCAAATCTTAAATTCTTAAGATCCTTGCCAAAGGAATGGAAACCCATGACTGTTTCCTTAAGAAACTCTCAAGATTATAAGGACTTCACTCTTGAAAGATTATATGGAATCTTGAAGACTTATGAACTAGAGCTGGAACAGGATGAGGTATTGGAAAAGGGGAGAAAGAAAGCAGGTTCAGTTGCATTGGTAGCTGAAAATGAGAGAGAATGCAGACAAGAAACTGTGAGATCTACATCAAACTCCAAAGATGGTATAAGAAATCAAGAATCAAGCAAGGATAAAGAGCAAGTTGCTGAGAATGAAGATAACTCCAGCCAAGATGACTCTGATGTATTGATGAACATCTTGCATTTCTGTCCAGGAGATTTGCAAAGATGAAATTTAGGAAAAACACTAGAGCCACTAGACCTCATAAGAACATGTTGGACAAATCCAAGTTCAAGTGTTTCAATTGTGGTATAAGTGGACACTTTGCAAGTGAGTGCAGAAAGCCAACTTCTGAAAAGAAGAAATTTGATCAAGTAGATTACAAAAAGAAATATTTTGATCTGCTCAAGCAAAAGGAAAGAGCTCTCATTACTCAAGAAAAAGACTGGGCAGCTGATGGAGAAGAAGAGGTGAAGATGTGGAATATGTCAACTTGGCTCTCATGGCTGATTCTGAGGAAAATGAAGTTAGTTCATCAAGCAACCAGGTAATCACTACTGATGTAACACAGCTTACTAAAGAAGAGTGCAATGATGCTTTAATGACATGTCTACTGAATTGTATCATTTGCGTGTGTCTCTTAAATCTCTTGCTAAAGAAAATAGTAGGATTAAAGAGAACAATCTGTTTTTAAGTAATAGAAATGCTGTGTTAGAAGACAAGTTGATTGACCTAGAGAAAACTAAGCTACATTGTATATCTGTTGAAAATGAACTAGCTGAATCTGTTAAGAAAGTAGAAATACTTTCTAATCAATTAGAGAGAGAGCAAGAGGTGATTAAAGCCTGGAAGACATCTAGGGATGTTAGTGCTCAAATTGCCAAGGTCCAAGGAATTGAATCATTCTGTGAGACTGCCTGGGATAAAAACAAAAGAAAATGGAATTAATTGATGGACTGTCAACGGATGTGGAATCAACGGATGATGAAAGTTATCCGTTGAAGGAAGAAAAGGAGCATCCGTTGAAGGTTTCTCAATTAAAACAGGCAGATGTTTCTAAAAGTGAATTTCTAAAGAAACTCAATAAAAAGTTTGGTTCAACTTCCAAGAACTTTGTCAAAGAAGAAGCAAGCACATCCAAAGATTTCAGTAAGGTGAATATAGGGCACATGACCTTAGAACAGTTAAAGAATAGGCTCAAAGTGGTTGAGGATAAAAAGGAAACTAAAAGGAAATCTAATAGAAATGGGAAGGTAGGGGTTAACAAACATAACAATTACACACCTGACAAGTATGCTCCTAGAAAAAGCTGTGTGCATTGTAGTAGTGTTAATCATCTATCTGCTAACTGCAAATCTATTAAGAAAACTCCCATGCCTGTACCCTTTTCCATGCCTAAAATGTCTGCATCACCTCTACATGCTATGCCTACTATGTCTCAACAGAATCCTTATGCATATTTTGCAAACATGCCATATTTTAACAATCCTTATCTTGCTGCATTTAGTATGCCTCAAATGCCATACAATATGCCTATGTGGAATAACATGTTTGCACAATCCATGCCTTATCATATTCCAAATGTGCTAAATGATTCTGTGACTAAACCTACACCTCAACCAACTACATCTAAGATCAAGGTTGACTCAAAGTTACCTAAGTCTAAAGATGCAGGAGGAATGAAGTCTAGGAGAAAGGCTAACAAGAATGGACCCAAGGAAACTTGGGTACCAAAATCAACTTGATTGATTTGGTGGTGTGCAGGGAAAAAGAAGAAATCTATGGTACTTGGACAGTGGCTGTTCAAGACACATGACAGGAGATTTCACCCTGCTCACAGAGTTTAAAGAGAGAGCTGGCCCTAGCATAACCTTTGGAGATGACAGCAAAGGGTTTACTATGGGATAAGGCTTGATTTCAACAAGGAATGTTATCATTGATGAAGTTGCATTAGTTGATGGTCTCAAGCATAACTTACAGAGCATCAGTCAACTATGTGATAGAGGGAATACAGTTTTCTTCAATTCTGAAGCCTGTGTTGTCACAGCAAGAAAGACAACAAAGTGGTTCTAACTGGAGTTAGAAAAGGAAATGTGTACTTAGCTGACTTCAACTCTACAGATGCAGAATCTATTACTTGTCTCTTCAGCAAAGCAAGTTCAGTTGAGAGTTGGCTATGGCACAAGAAGCTATCCCATTTGAATTTCAAGACAATGAATGATCTAGTCAAAAAGGACTTAGTCAGAGGAATTCCTCTTGTTGAATTCTCAAGGGATGGTTTGTGTGATGCTTGTCAAAAAGGCAAACAAAGGAAAGCATCATTCAAAAAGAAGCTTGAAACAACAATTGATGAACCATTACAGCTGCTACATATGGATTTGTTTGGACCAGTCAATGTATTGTCAATTGCAAGAAAAAGATATTGCTTAGTGATTGTAGATGATTTCTCAAAGTTTTCATGGGTCTATTTTCTTGGATCAAAGGATGAAGCAAGTGAAATCATTATCAATCACATCAGGCAAGTCAATAATCATCCTGACTTGAAGGTTAGGAATATAAGGAGTGACAATGGAACTGAGTTCAAGAATTTGTCAATGAGGCTGTTCTGTGAAGAAAATGGAATCATGCATGAGTTCTCAGCTCCAAGAACACCTCAGCAAAATGGGGTAGTTGAAAGAAAGAACAGATCTTTAATTGAGGCTGCCAGAACAATGCTTGAAGAATCAAAGTTACCAACATATTTCTGGGCTGAAACTGTTAATTGTGCATGTTTCACTCAGAACATTTCTTTGATCAATCGAGCTAAAGGCATGACTCCTTATCAGTTGTTCAAGAGAAGAAAACCAACTCTAAACTTTCTTCATGTCTTTGGATGTAAATGTTTTATACTGAGGAATCAATCTGACCATAAAGGGAAGTTTGATGCAAAGGCTGATGAAGGGATATTTGTTGGTTACTCAGCTGGAAAATCTTATAGGGTCTACAATCTAAGAACCAACATTGTTATGGAATCTGTGCATGTTGTGTTTGATGATAAAAAGATTGATGGACTAACAGATGAGGGACAACATGAGAGACTCAAATTTGACAACATTGAGATATATTGTGATGATAGTGAAGAGGAGAATGATGGAGATGACACTTCAAAAGGGATTCAAAACATGCCTTTGGATAATGCACAAAATACTGCATCTGTTGAAAGTCAGAATTCTGCATCCGTTGATAGAGGCAATGCAGTATCCGTTGAAAGACATAGTGCATCATCCGTTGAAGTACAAAATGAAGCATCCGTTGATCATAGTTCATCAACGGATAATTGATTTACATCATCAGTTGATAAAACTCCAAATTCCCTGCAAAGGACCAACAACTCAGGGGGAGTTTCAACTAATCAACACTCTGTCTCACATCATGACAATACTGAGGCCACCTCATCTAGAGCACATCTTCCACCTTAAAGGAAATGGACCAAGAATCATCCCTTTGAACTGATCATTGGTGATGTATCATCTAAAGTGCAAACAAGAAGAGCTACTCAAGATGAATGTCTGTATAGTAGTTTTCTATCTCAGGAGGAACCTAAGAAAGTGGAAGAAGCTTTATTGGATTCAGATTGGATATTAGCTATGCAGGAAGAGCTGAACCAATTTGAGAGAAACAAAGTTTGGAAGCTGGTACCTAAACCAAAGAACAAGAGTCCTATTGACACAAAATGGGTATTCAGAAACAAGATGGATGAAAATGGCATTGTCATAAGGAATAAAGCCAGATTGGTTGCTAAAGGCTATTCTCAACAAGAGGGAATAGATTTTGATGAAACATATGCTCCTGTTGCAAGACTTGAAGCCATCAGAATTTTTCTAGCCTATGCAGCCCATGCCAATTTCAAAGTCTATCAAATGGATGTCAAGAGTGCATTTCTAAATGGGAAATTGGAGGAAGAAGTTTATGTAAGTCAACCTCCAGGGTTTGAAGATCCAAATTTTCCAGACTATGTGTATTATCTGTTGAAAGCACTCAATGGACTGAAGCAAGCACCTAGAGCCTGGTATGAAACCTTATCAAAATTCCTTTTGGAGAATCACTTCACTAGAGGTACTGTTGATAAAACTCTCTTCTTTAGGAATGTTAATGGCTCTAGTATACTTGTTCAAATTTATGTAGATGACATAATATTTGGTTCTAAAGATAATAAACTTTGCAAAAAGTTTGCTAAGCTAATGCAAAGTAATTATAAAATGAGCCTGATGGGAGAACTAACCTATTTTCTTGGTTTACAAGTTAAACAAGTTAGTGATGGAATTTTCATTAGTCAAACTAAATATATTCATGATCTTTTAAAGAAGTTTGACTTAATGGAATGTTCATCTACAAAAACTCCCATGGCCACTGCCACCAAACTTGAATTAAATAAGACCGAAAGGTCTGTGGACATTACAAGTTATAGAGGCATGGTTGGTTCACTTTTATATTTAACTGCCAGTAGACCAGATATAATGTTTGCTACATGTCTGTGTGCTAGATTTCAAGCTAATCCTAGGGAGTCTCACTTAATTGCTATCAAAAGGATTTTCAGATATCTCAAGGGTACACCAAATTTAGGTATTTGGTATCCTAGAGAATCTGGCTTTGATCTAATTGGTTATTCAGATGCAGACTATGCAGGTTGCAAAATAGACAGGAAAAGTACAACAGACTCCTGCCAATTCCTGGGAAACAAGCTTGTATCATGGTTTAACAAAAAGCAAAATTCAGTCTCTACTTCTACAGCTGAGGCTGAATACATTGCTGCTGGAAGTTGCTGCTCTCAAGTATTATGGATGAGGAATCAACTCCTTGACTATGGACTTCATGTTGATAGAATTCCTATCTTTTGTGACAACACTTGTGCCATAGCCATAACAGAGAATCCTGTACAACACTCAAGGACCAAGCACATTGATATCAAGTACCACTTCATTAGGGAGCATGTCATGAATGGTACAGTGGAACTACATTTTGTTCCAAGTGAACAACAAATTGCAGACATATTTACCAAGCCACTTGATGAATCAACATTCACAAGATTGGTAAGTGAGCTAGGTATGCTTAATTACTCTTAAAAATTCATGTCTTAACTGCAATTTGAATTGAAGCCTGAAATGTATTAGCTGCTAGAACAAATTTGATTTTTAACACAGATTATTCCATCAACGGATATTCCCTATCCGTTGAAAGTCAAAATTGTTCTGTCAACGGATGTTCATTATCCGTTGAAAGACATATACATTTCTGGAATTTTTATCCGTCAACGGATAAAACTGAAGTACTCTTCAACGGATGACAGTTTACTTTATCCGTTGAAATGTCACATCAGTCGATTCAGGTGTTTCACAGCCGTTGATTCTATTTTCTTAACCGTTGATACTCATACATACAGCAGTATGTATTTGTTTTAAAGGTAGTTTTTAGAATACTTACAGTTTATTCTTAAACGGCTGATATTCACTTACACATATTTATTGTTTAATCTTTTATTTATGCTTTTTAATTTGAGAAAGTATATAAGCCCTTCTGATTTTTCATTTTTACTTTACGCTTTCTTGAAATTTCAAAGCTATTACCATTTTCTCTCTGCAAAACCTTCAAGTTATTCTCTGCAATTTCTACTCACAACAATGGCACCAGTAGTAAAGATTATGTCTCAATCTGGGTTCATCTATGAGAAGAACAATTTCATAGCTTTGGTAGAAAAGAATGAAGCCCACTCAGATTATCACAAAATGATGGACTTCATCAAAAACTGTAAACTTAGCTATGCAATGCTGGAAGCCCCAACGATTTACTGTGAAGTAGTTGAGGAGATTTGGACAACTGCTGAGTTCAACTCCATAGATATGACTATCTCCTTCACTCTCAAAGGTATAAATCACTGTGTTAACTGTGATGATTTACTAGCTTGTTTTAAATTACCTGAGAACAATGCCATGACACCACACACTGATAATGATGTATCCAGCATGTTAGATTCCATAGGTTATTCTCTTAACTCTGCTAGTTTAGGGAGTATTAAAAGAAAAGGCCTTAGGAAAGAATGGAGTTTTCTTGGGGATGCCTTTATCAAGGTTTTCTCTGGGAAAATTAGCAATTTTGATGCCATAACTTCATCTCTGGTTAATATGCTCTATATGCTTGTTTCTGATAGGTATTTTAATTTTAGCAACTATGTAATGCTAGAATTGGGTACTAGATTAGGTAACAAAGCTAATAGACCTAATAACATCTATTATGCTAGATTCTTTATGTTATTGGCTAACCATGTTGCTGAAGATTTGGTCATAACCAATGAGAACAATAAACTCAAGTGCTGGGCACAAGAGAAAAGAGTTCTTGCAGATTTAGTGAGAATGGATCTAAACAGCAGTGTGCCATTGGTATATTTACCAATCATGAATGCACCTCAGGTAGGTGAGGTAATTGCTTCTACAACTCCTACTTCTTCCAACCCCTCTATTTCTTTATCTTCTAGTGTGGCCATGGAATCTGTGACAATGCCCCAACAGATTCCTACCAAGGTCACCAAAACTAAACTTTCAAAATCAAAGTCAAAGAAAACCACCTCTGTTGTTTCTCAAAAGACAACAGTTGTAACACCTACCATTAACCCTGAGGGGAGTGAACAGGGTGTGAGTGGTGAGGGGAGGGGTGAACATCAAAGAAACCCCCAGGATAAGGAAGGAGAGAAAAGTGCTTCCCAAGCTAGCCAAGCCACAGTTTCTCAAAAAGCTGTGGTGGTTGAAAAGGTTACTAGCATATCCCTAGCTGCATCCTCCCAAAAGGATGTAACTATTGAAAATAGTTCCCAACCAGGAACACACAAATGAGGGAGGGACACTAAAGCCAAACACTCACCAACAAAAGCCTTTATTAGAAGAAAGAGAGCTAGAACCCAATCTTCTACACAGGGTGCACACACTGCACAGATACATCCATCTGTATCTATGCCTTCTCAAACTCAGTTTGATGTGGCTCCAACAAATGTGGAGTCACAACCCCATTCTCTCACAATTAACACACATCAATCACCACACACTTCATCACCATCTCTGGATGTGGATATGTTATTCCCATCAATTCCTGATTCTCCCTCTTTACAACTCAGGGAGGAGCCCCACTCAAATACAGGTGATCATCATCTTTTAGATGATTTGTTGGATCACCCGCAAATTCTTTCAGATATAATTGAAGGATCTGTGTCACCAAAACTCACATCAATCTACACAGATTCAACAGTTATATCACTTTCAATTTATACTTCTTTTCCTTCTTCAACGGATATCACTCATCCGTTGACAAGTGGTTGTTCTTCAACGGATAAGCTTAACAGCAGTTATCCGTTGATACCATCAGTTTCACCTTCAACGGCTATTCCGCATCCGTTGATAGTCTCTACACACACAACTGAAACAATTCCAAGTGTAGAAGACTTGATTACTGTACAATCACTTCTAGGACTGAGGGAAGGGAGTGACAATTTGAGTGAGAGGCTGGGTTGCTCCCAGGCAAAAGGAGAGATTGAGAGCTCAAATATGCATGCTATTTTTTCCAGCATGGCAAAAGTAAGTGAGAGGAGTACCACCTTAGTAGGTGAAGGTGAGGGAGTGAGTTGTGTGAGCCAGGGGGAGCCCCTGATGCAAGAACATAGAGAAAATGAGAGAAAAGCAGGTACAGCAGATATAAGGGTGGATCCAGCCATTGGTAGTGAGTCAATGATTGTGAATGATGCTGAAAAGGAAAGACAATTTCAGCAACATTACAAAGTTGTAATTGATAACATTTCCTTGGATGCTGACACTTTTACTCATCCTGTTTTAGCCTATCAATTATTGGCTGCACAGGGTAATGAGGAGGCAGAAAAGACACTACATCTAGTACATACAATAGCATCTCTTCAAAGGGACAAAGCTGCTATTAACAAGATGCCTTCTACAGCTGGTGAGTCATCTGAAGAATTTGGAGTAAATTCTGATGATGATGACTTTGTTTCTTCTGATGGAAGCATGAACTTAGGGGGAGATGAAGGCTCTAATTCTATTCCAAATCTACCTGAATGGGCCTTGACAAAGGAGTCTACAACAGGGCAATTCAATGTCTCCTTAGTCAAACAAATCAATACTATCCAACAGGCCATTCAGAAAACTTCTCATGCTGGTACAAAGGCTATCCTTACAGCTCACCTGGACTCACTGCATCTCATGAAGTTGCAGCAAGTAAGACAGAATCTGAGTATGAATGAACTCAGAAAGGATATTGCTGACATGAAATCCTACAATTCTGAAAAATTGGATTCAGTCATGCCCTTTGGTACAATGCAGGATATTTTGTTGAGATTGAAAAAGGAATCACATACTGAAAAGAGGCTGGCCAAATTGGAAGACAGAGTTCAAGTTATTGAAGATTCTGTGGCCACCATTCTTCACAACCAACAATCTCAAACAAATCTACTTATACAGCTGGCAAAAGCACAGGGCTTGACCCCTCTCCTTGATGATAACAAAAAGGGGGAGAGTAAAAGGGAAGGGGAAGGAGAGCCATCTACAAAAATCCAAATATCTAAAGTGCTAGTTCCTGCCATCACTACTTCTCCAATCATTCAAATCAAAGGAAAGCCTGATGGAATTGATTTAATCCAGCTAGCAGCAGCTGAAATTCAAGTGAAAGAGCAAAGGAGGAGAATTGATGAAAGGGTGCAACAGTTGTTTGGCTCTACACAAGATCAATCAATATTTGTGAAACATAGCACAAAGGTTGAACCAATCAATATGGAACTGAAGCCAGTAGGGAGACATAAGGATGGAGAAGCTTCTTTCAAAGATCTGCAACCTATGATTCTCAAGCCCAACAACAGATCCAATAAGGACTCTACAAAGAATCCTTTAAAAGAGGTGGATTTTCCTCTTCCAAAAGCTGATGAGAACAAGCTTTTAGGTAGGAGTATTGCATATCTCAAAGAGACCATGGATGAGGCTGTAAGGAGAAACATGGCTATTATCTTCAGAGAGGGAAAGAGCATATGTGTGATGCAAGGACATCCCAAATTCTCAATAGCCAAGAAGGAAGAAACCAAAAGGTTGAAGGAAGAAGCCAAACAGCTAAAGGCTGACAAAAGAGCACAAGCAAAGCTTGAATAACAGCTAAAGTCAAGTCTAGTTGAAGAAGAGAAAGGAATTGAAGTCAGGGGTGAAGACAAGATTGCAAACCTAGATGAGGTTATTGGGAGTATATTTGGTGAAAGTATGGAGGAAAAAGAGGAATGGCAGAAGGGAAACAGAAGAAAGGTCAAGGCACATAGAAGGAGTGAAGACAACACTGAAGAAACTAAATCAATATCTAAACCACTACCTTCCATACCTGAACCCTTTGTTGCTGATCCCACTATAAACATCCATGGTGAACCAATCATCCCAAAAGAGGAACCTATTGATTGGGACACCATCAATTTGCCTACCTTTTTAACCACTCTTTCACTACCAAAGAAACAGAAAAGAAAATCCAAATCTACACCTCCCCTAACCTCTAAGAAATTCACTCAAAAATATAAACCTAACCCTAAGCCACCCATTTCTAAAGATGATTATGTTCACATCTGTGATATAAAAGAAATTTCAGACATTGAACTCTATCTGGATGAGCTGGAGGATGTAAGGGGAATAGCTGCCTACAGACAGCTACCAGAGAGATTGGTGTTCAGATACAAAGGAGCTGGGGAAAGAACATGGCCTCTCTACAGGATTCTGAATGAAGGCTACTCTACCTTGATCAGAGTCTTTTCAGCCATACAAAAGGATTCTAGCTTTACCAGGACTGCCAAGACTGAAATTCTCAACAAGATTGCCAACATAAGGAAAACTTGGAGGGAGCCCAATGCTTTGCCCAGAACCTTACTCATTCAAGAAAGGGGAACTACAATTCACAAATCACCTCATTGGTTGATGGAATTCAGAGATGAAAAAGGAGTCAAAAGATTTTTCAGACTTGAAGACCAACTCAAGATTGCCAGAAATGAAACTCTCAAGGAAATGCAATCTAAGTTGGATATCAGTGTTGAAGATGAAGCTGAATTCTTCAGACAACTCCAACTCCAAATTGAGGAAAATGACAAAGGGCTAGGAAAGAAAACCAGGGAACAAAGAAGAAAAAGATGATTTGCTCAGGCTAGAGGAGCACCCTTGGAAATACTGTAAATCTTCAATTACCTTCTAGTACATACACTTTTGCAGCACTTTTAAATTTCTACTTAGTTTCAGTTCATATATTTGTTAAGTGTTTTGTTATCATCAAGTTAACCCTGAATTTATGCCTACAATTCTTATAGACATAAATAGGGGGAGATTGTTAGGAATATATGTGCATTAGTTTGATGATATGTTTAACAAAACACTTAAGTAGAAATCTAGTGTTTGTAGCCTCAACGGATAAGACCACTTTGGCTATCCGTTGATGGTGTAGCTTTACTTAGAAATAAGTCTAGTGTTGTAGCACATTTCAGTATCTGTATTTGAGATATAGTTCTTAACTGTTGAGAGGAATTATAAGTCATGTTGACTACTAGAGGATATGCAAATAGGAAGGCCAATTGTAAATATTTCATGCCTTGTAATTTTGCATAAATGAAGTGGTATCAACGGATAACTTAAAGACCTTCAACGGATGAGAAACAAAGCTTCAACGGATGTCTCTAAAGCTTCAACGGATAACATCCTTCAACGGATGAGTGCATCAACGGATAGAGCTTCAACTGCTAACACATCAACGGATAAAGCCATCAACGGATGAAGGCTTCAACGGATGTTCTGATAAATAGCAGTTGACAAGTGGTAGTTGTACATACAAACAGAGGCACATGGGTTGATAGAGACAACTGAGATATGGTAACCTATTTCAGGAACATCAGAAAAAGCAGCCGTTCTACTCTAGTATAAAGAGGCAATAGTCAACAATGCACTGGAGTAAAATGGAGAAGAAACAAGTGGAGAACTTATTTTTTATTGTATTTTATCTTTGTCTTCACTTGTAAACTTGGTGATATATAAACCAAGCAGAAGCTAGTAATTAGATAAGAATTTTTCCAGAGCTGTTTAGAAAAATCTTGAGAGAAAAATTATCTAGTTTGTACTAGGACGCAGCTGTGATCAACTTCTTGAATCACAGATTTTCTGAAATACCATCTCTGGTGGAACAACAAATCCACCAGAAAAGTTTTTAAGGTCTATTGTGTTCTGTACTTTTGTGTTTGAATATATATCTGTCTGTATTAGCTTAAAGCAATTCACACACTTGTTTATCTTAAACACATAGACCTTGAAACTGCTCAAAACTTGAAAAAGTTTTGAGATTTACATTCAACCCCCCTTCTATAAATCTCATTGTTAGTTCACTAGGAATAACAACAGCCGTTTAAGAATCAACTGTATGTATTCTAAAAACTGCCTTTAATACAAATACATACAGCTGTATATATAAGTATCAACGGTTAAGAAAATAGAATCAACGGCTGTGATCTACTTGAATCGACTGATGTGACATTTCAACGGATAAAGTAAACTGTCATCCGTTGAAGAGTAACACAATTTTATCCGTCGAAGGATCAAATTTCTAGAAATGTATTTGTCTTTCAACAGATAATGGACATCCGTTGGTAGAACAACTTTGACTTTCAACGGATAGGGAATATCCATTGATGGAATAATCTTTACTAAAAGCCAACTTTGTTCTTGCAACAAATTCATTTCAGGCTGTAATGCAAATTGCAATATAGACAAGAATTTTAAGAGAAATTAAGCATACCTAGCTCACTTACCAACCTTGTGAATGTTGATTCATCAAGTGGCTTGGTAAAGATGTTTGCAATTTGTTATTCACTTGGAACAAAATGTAGTTCCACTGTATCATTCATGACATGCTCCCTTATGAAGTGGTACTTGATATCAATGTGCTTGGTCCTTGAATGCTGCACTGGATTCTCAGTTATGGCTAGACACTTGTGTTGTCACAAAAGATAGGAATTTTATCAACATGAAGTCCATAATCAAGGAGTTGATTCCTCATCCATAACACTTGAGAGCAGCAACTTCCTGCAGTAATATATTCAGCCTCAGCTGTAGAAGTAGAGACTGAATTTTGCTTCTTGCTGAACCATGATACAAGCTTGTTTCCTAGAAATTGGCAGGTGCCTGTTGTACTTTTCCTGTCTATCTTACAACCTGCATAGTCTGCATCTGAATAGCCAATTAGATCAAAGCCAGACTCTCTAGGGTACCAAATACCTAAATCCGGTGTACCCTTGAGATATCTGAAAATTCTCTTAATAGCAATTAAGTGAGACTCTCTAGGATCAGCTTGAAATCTAGCACAAAGACATGTAGCAAACATTATATCTGGTCTCCTAGCAGTTAAATATAAAATTGAACCTACCATGCCTCTATAACTTGTAATATCAACAGACTTTTCAGTCTTATTTAATTCAAGCTTAGTGGCAATGGCCATGGGAGTTTTTGCAGATGAACATTCCATTAAGTCAAACTTCTTTAAAAGATCATAAATGTATTTAGTTTGACTAATGAAAATTCCACCACTAACTTGTTTAACTTGTAAACCAAGAAAATAAGTTAGTTCTCCCATCATGCTCATTTCATATCTACTTTGCATTAACTTAGCAAACTTTTTACAAATTTTATCATCTGTAGAACCAAATATGATATCATCTACATAAATTTGAACAAGTATACTAGAGCCATTAACATTCCTAAAGAAAAGAGTTTTATCAACAGTACCTCTAGTGAAGTGATTCTCCAAAAGGAATTTTGACAAAGTTTCATACCAGGCTCTAGGTGCTTGCTTCAGTCCATAGAGTGCTTTCAACAGATAGTACACATAGTCTGGAAAATTTGGATCTTCAAACCCTGGAGGTTGGCTCACATAAACTTCTTCCTCCAATTCTCCATTCAGAAATGCACTCTTGACATCCATTTGATAGACTTTGAAATTGGCATGGGCTGCATAGGCTAGAAAGATTCTGATGGCTTCAAGTCTTGCAACAGGAGCAAATGTCTCATCAAAATCTATTCCCTCTTGTTGAGAGTAGCCCTTGGGAACCAATCTAGCTTTATTCCTTATGACAATGCCATTTTCATCCATCTTGTTTCTGAATACCCATTTTGTGTCAATAGAACTCTTGTTCTTTGGTTTGGGTACCAGCTTCCAAACTTTGTTTCTCTAAAATTGGTTTAGCTCTTCCTACATAGCTAATATCCAATCTGGATCCAATAGAGCTTCTTCCACTCTCTTAGGCTCCTCTTGTGATAGAAAACTATTGTACAGACATTCATCTTGAGTAGCCCTTCTATTTTGCACTTTAGATGTTGCATCACCAATGATCAGTTCAAAGGGATGACTCTTGGTCCATTTCCTTTGAGGTGGAAAATTTGCTCTAGATGAGGTGGCCTCAGTATTGTCATGATGTGAGATAGAGTGTTGATTGGTTGAAACTCCCCCTGAGTTTTTGGTCCTTTGCAGGGAACTTGGAATTCTATCAACGGATGCTGAATTATGACTTTCAACTTATGCAACATTTTGTGTATTATCCAAAGGCATATTTTGAATCCTTTTTGAAGTTTCTTCTCCACCATTCTCATCTTCACTATCATCACAATATATCTCAATATTGTCAAATTTGAGTCCTTCATGGTGTCCCTCATCTGTTAGTCCATCAATCTTTTTATCATCAAACACAACATACACAGATTCCATAATAATGTTGGTTCTTAGATTATAGACCCTATATGATTTTTCAGCTGAATAACCAACAAATATTCCTTCATCAGCCTTTGCATCAAACTTCCCTTTGTGGTCAGGTTGATTCCTTAGTATAAAGCATTTACATCCAAAGACATGAAGAAAGTTTAGAGTTGGTTTTCTTCTCTTGAACAACTGATAAGGAGTCATGCCTTTAGCTTGATTGACCAAAGAAATATTTTGAGTGTAGCAAGCACAATTAACAGCTTCAGCCCAGAAATATGTTGGTAGCTTTGATTCTTCAAGCATTGTTCTAGCAACTTCAATCAAGGATCTGTTCTTTCTTTCAACTACACCATTTTTCTGTGGTGTTCTTGGAGCTGAGAACTCATGCATGATTCCATTTTCTTCACAGAACAGCCTCATTGTAGAATTCTTGAACTCATTTCCATTGTCACTCCTGATATTCCTAACCTTCAAGTCAGGATGATTATTGACTTGTCTAATGTGATTGATAATGATTTCACTTACTTCATCCTTTGATCCAAGAAAGTATGTCCATGAAAACTTAGAGAAATCATCTACAATCACTAAACAATATCTTTTCCTTGCAATTGACAATACATTGACTGGTCTAAACAAATCCATATGCAATAGCTGTAGTGGTTCATCAATTATTGTTTCAAGCTTCTTTTTGAATGATGCTTTCCTTTGTTTACCTTTCTGGCAAGCATCACACAGACCATCCTTTGAAACTTCAACTTTCCTCTTGACTTGCTTTGCTGAAAAGACAAGTGATTGATTCTGCATCTGTAGAGTTGAAGTCAGCCAAGTACATATTTCCTTTTCTAACTCCAGTTAGAACCACTTTGTTGTCCTTCTTGCTGGTAACAACACAGGCTTCAGAATTGAAGGAAACAGTATTCCCTATGTCACATAGTTGACTGATGCTCAGTAGATTGTGTTTGAGACCATCAACTAATGCAACTTCATCAATGATGACATTTTCTGTTGAAATCAAGCCATATCCCATAGTGAACCATTTGCTGTCATCTCCAAGGTTATGCTAGGGTCAGCTCTCTCCTTAAACTCTATGAGCAGGGTGAAATCTCCTGTCATGTGCCTTGAACAACCACTGTCCAAGTACCATATATTCCTTCTTTTTCCATACACACAACAAAATCAAATCAAGTTGATTTTGGTACCCAAGTTTCCTTGGGTCCAGCCTTGTTAGTCTTTTTCCTAGACTTCACACTTACTGCACCTTTTGACTTAGGTAACTTTGAGTCAACCTTGGTCTCAGATGTAGATGGCTGAAGTGTAGGATTAGTCACAGAATTATTTAGCACATTTGGTTGAATTTGATAAGACATGGATTGTGCAAACATGTTATTACACATAGGCATGTTGTATGACATTTGAGGCATACTAAATGCAGCAAAATAAGGATTATTAACATATGGCATGTTTGCAAAATATGCATAAGAATTCTATTGAGACAGAACAGGCATGGCATTCAATGGTGACATAGACATGTTAGGCATGGAAGAGGTTAAAGGCGTGGGAGCATTCTTAACAGATTTGCAGTTAGCAGATAGATGATTAACACTACTACAATGCACACAACTTTTTCTAGGAGCATACTTATCAGGTGTGTAATTGTTTATGTTTGTTAATCCCTACCTTCCCATTTCTATTGGATTTTCTTTTGGTTTCCTTTTCATCCTCAACCAACTTAAGACTATTCTTCAACTGATCTAAAATCATGTGTCCTATATTCACCTTACTAGCATCTTTGGATGTGCTAGCTTCTTCTTTGACAAAGTTCTTGGAAGTTGAACCAAACTTCTTTTTGAGATTTTTCAAATTATCTCTTTTAGAATCATTTGCCTGTTTTAATTGATGAGCCTTCAACGGATGCTCCTTTTCTTCCGTTGATTCCACATCCGTTGATAATCCATCAATTAATTCTATTTTCTTTTTGTTTTTCTCCCAGGCATTCTCACAGAATGATTCAATTCCTTGAACCTTGACAATTTGAGCACTAACATCCCTAGTTGTTTTCCAGGCTTTAATCACCTCTTGCTCTCTCTCTAATTGTTTAGAAAGTATCTCTACTCTCTTAACAGATTCAGCTAGCTCACTTTCAACAGATAAACAATGCAATTTAATTTTCTCTAGGTCAATCAACTTATTTTCTAGCACAGCATTTCTATCACTTAAAAATAGATTGTTCTCTTTAATCCTACTATTTTCCTTAGCAAGAGATTTAAGAGACACACGCAAATGATACAATTCAGTAGACATGTCATTGATAGCATCATTGCATTCATCTTTAGTAAGCTGTGATACATCAGTAGTGATTACCTGGTTGCTAGATGAACTAACTTCATTTTCTTCAGAATCAGCCATGAGAGCCAGGTTGACATATTCCACATCTTCATCCTCTTCAGCTCCATCAGCTGCCCAGTCTTTTTCTTTAGTGATGAAAGCCCTTTCTTTTTGCTTGAGCAGTTCAAAATATTTCTTTTTGTAATCCACTTGCTCAAATTTCTTCTTTTCAGAAGTTGGCTTTCTACACTCACTTGCAAAGTGTCCACTTGTGCCACAGTTATAACACTTGAACTTAGACTTGTCCACCATGTTCTTGTATGGTTTAGTGGCTCTAGTGTTTTTCCTGAATTTCATCTTTGCAAATCTCCTGGACAGGAATGCAAGATGCTCATCAATTCCATCAGAGCCATCTTGACTGGAGTTGTCCTCAATGTCAACAGCTACTTCCTATCCCTTGCTTGATTCTTGCTTGCTTACACCAACCTTGAAACTTGGTGTTGATCTCACAGTCTCTTGTCTGCATTCTTCTTTTTCATTTTCAGCTACCAAAGCAACTGAACCTCCTTTCTTCCTTCCCTTTTCCAACACCTCATCCTTCTCCAACTCAAGTTCATAAGTCTTCAAAATTCCATATAATCTTTCAAGAGTGAAGTCCTTATAATCTTGAGAATTTCTCAAGGAAACAGTCATGGGTTTCCATTCCTTTGGCAAGGATCTTAAAAATTTAAGATTTGAATCCTTCACCTGGTACACTTTACCATACAGCTTCAATCCATTCAACAGCTTTTGGAATCTATTGAATGTGTCATTTAAAGATTCACCTTCTTCAAAGTGAAAATACTCATACTGTTGAATGAGAAGCTGCATCTTATTCTCTCTTACTTGTTCTGTACCTTCACACAGCAACTGAACTGTGTCCCAAACCTCTTTGGCAGTTGTACAATTGATCACATTATCAAACATGTCTTTATACAGGCCATTAAACAAGATATTCATGGTCTTCTTATCCTTGTGAACTTCATCAGTGTCTTCAATTGTCCATTCTGCTCTAGGCTTTGGAAAAGATTGGCCAACAACAACTGTAGCTGTAGCAACTGTGACTACCTTGTGGGGAATGTGAGGACCATTCTCTATGCAGTTGACATAACCTTCATCTTGAGAGAGAAGATGAAGGTGCATTTTCACCTTCCGGTGGTGATAACTGTCTTTGTCAAGAACTGGGATCTTTACACCAACATCCTTCTTGCTCATCTTTGTTAGCTTCCAAGATCTTTAAACTCTTTGTGTGTCAAGAGCTTGCTCTGATACCAATTGTTATTTCTAATGAACTAACAATGAGATTTATAGAAGGGGGGTTGAATGTAAATCTCAAAACTTTTTCAAGTTTTGAGCAGTTTTAAGGCTAAGTGAATAAAAGACAAATGTGTGTGAATTGCTTTAAGCAAGTGCAGACAGATGTATATTCAAAACACAAATGTAAATAACACAAAGACCTTTAAAAAACTTTTCTGGTGGATTTGTTGTTCCACCAGAGATGTGTATTTCAGAAAATCTGTGATACAAAGAATTGATCACAGCTGCGTCCTAGTACAAACTAGATGGTTTTCTCTCTATGTTTTTCTAAACAGCTCTGGAAAATCTTATCTAATTACTAGCTGCCACTTGGTATTTATATCACCAAGTTTTTCAAGTGAAGACAAAGATAAAGTTCGATTATAAAATAGTTCTTCACTTATTTCTACTCTATTTTTCTATCCAGTACAATATGGGATAATCCGTTGACTATTTCCTTTTGTACCAGAGTGAAACGACTGCTTTTTCTTTTGTTCCTCCAAGAGGCTACCACATTCCAGTTGTCTCTGTCAACCCATGTGCCTCTGTCAGCTTTATAAACTGTCACTATCAACTGCTATGGAACTGAGCATCCATTGAAGCTTTCATCCGTTGATGGCTTTATTCGTTGACACTCTTATCCGTTGATGCTTTATCCGTTGATGCTTTAGCAGTTGAAGTTTTATCCGTTGATGCACTCATCAGTTGATGGATGTTATCCGTTGAAGGTTTAGAGACATTCGTTGAAGCTTTATTTCTCATTCGTTGAAGGCCTTTAAACTATCAGTTGATGCTACTTCATTTATACAAAATTACAAGGCATGAAATATTTATAACTAACCCTCCTATTTGCATATCCTCTAGTAGTCAACATGACTTATAATTTCCCACAACTTCTAAGAATTATAACTTAAATACAGAGACTGAAATGTGCTACAATACTAAACTTATTTCTAAGTAAAGCTACCCCATCAACTGATAGCCAAAGTGGTCTTATCCGTTGAGGCTACAAATACTAGATTTCTACTTAAGTGTTTTGTTTAACATATCATCAAACTAATGCACATATATTCCTAACAAAATGATTTATAAAAAACTGCACCAAAGAAATTTGAAAGATTTTAATTATAAATATGAATAAATAAATATCAAACTAGTAGCAAGATGTATATAGGCATTTATATTAAACTTGAAATTTTATTATAATACAAAACTTTCTTTCTGAAAAAGAACTTATAACACTAAACATAAAATACAAAATAAATAAAATTACCCTTAACTAAATTTATACAGGTGATTTTCAAAACAATGTGAAAATGTCGTCGAAACGTATCTTATCAAAGTTTTATCATCCCCTGCAAAAATAATTAAGTGGATGACCACCTTATTCATTTTTTTAATTAGCTTTAGATAATGGAATACTGAATACTGTTTCAGAGATTACAAAAAGCAATTTCATCTGCATTTCAATCAGAATTATCGAATATTTCCAAGCCAATTAGCTTTAGATCAGATTACTCCAATATGCTTCACTCCTCGCTTTGGAAAATTATTTCATCGGTAATAATTCAAAGAGGTGTGTTAACGACTACTATAAAAATTTGTTTTTAATATAAAAATTTGTTTTTTTTCTATATATTTCAAAACTTCTCAAAAATAATAAAAATTTTACAATATAAAAATTAACTATACATTCTCACATCCGCTATTTTTTTCCACTACACTAACTTTATACATTAAATATTGATTGATCTTGCCACTTTACTCAATTTTCTTATTTTCACTCCCAATATTTAACTTTTTCTTAACCTCCGTGCACATATAACAAATGTATACTACTTCTACTTCACTCAGCTTTGTTACCATAATTCAGTCAAGTCATTAGTTATAGAATTACACTTAACCCCCGAGTAAGGTACCTGTCATGAGACTCTTATAAGGCATGCCTATAGACAGTTTTTTGTCAAAAGACATGCCCAAATGACATGGCATTTATCAATTAAATATAATAAAATTTAAAACATAATTTTTAGACTTATATACAATAAATTTGAATATAAAATTAAAATTAACATAATAACAACTGAATAACATCATAATACGCATTTATATTAATAACTTTTTAGATATTCAAATATATGTAAATATTTTAGAATTATATTTTTTATTTTTAGATATTTTTAATATTAAAATAATTATTAAAAAATAAAAAAATAGTAAAAAAGCATGCCAAAACATGAAAAAGGCATGCCTAACTAATTAACGTTATCGATCTTGAAGAGTAGAATTATTCAACAGATCTTCGCCACACATTCCTTATCACTTAACATTTCATTTGCATTACAACTACTACACTTTGTGCTTGGTAGTTCTTGTCAAACACCCCATTCAATTCCTTCCAAAACCTTCACCATACAATCCTTATCGCTTAACATTTTACAGAAGGCCATTCCATCTGCATTGCAACTACTGCATTTTGTGCTTGGTTTCTGAATGGCTGAATCAATTGTGTCCATTGTTGTCGGAAGGCTCACTGATTTATTGTCGGAAGAAGCTCAAGTACTGCATGGAGTGCAAGATGAAATTCAAGAACTGGTGACGGAGCTCATGCGGATCAAGACATTTTTACCAGATGCTGATTCAAGGTTACATGACCAAAATATCCGAATTCTGCTTGCGGATGTACGGGAGGTTGCCTATGATGCTGAACATGTCGTCGAAACTTATCTTGTCCAAGCTTTATCATCCCCTGGAAAAATAATGCAGAGGATGAACACAAGGACGTTTTCAAGAAAGCTCAAAGATATTAAAAGAAAGATGTCTCTTCTCTTCAATCGCTTTCGTGATTGTAATATCAAAACATCATTAGAATCCCCTGAATCATCAAATTCATCTCATGGACAACCAGGAATGCTAAAGCGATTTCACACTTTCACTACTGTTGAACCAGAGTTATTTGTTGGATTTCAAGCCGATGTTGACCGATTGGTTGGATATCTGGTGGATGAAAGTGATGCCTCATACCCGCTCATCTCTATTTGTGGAATGGGAGGTCTGGGTAAGACAACTCTGGCTCACAAAATATACAATCATTCCACCATCAAGACTCACTTTGCAGGTTTAGCTTGTGTTTCCATTTCACAAAAGTGGCAAACGAGACAAGTGTTGCAGAGAATACTTATAGGTCTCGTCCATGAGAAGAAAGAGGAAATCTTTACTTGGGACGAAGACAAGCTAGTGGAGAATCTGCTACAAATCCAGCAAAAGAAGAAATGTTTGATAGTACTTGATGACATTTGGTCAAATGATGCTTGGGATTCTATAAAGGCGGCTTTCACTGCTGGAAAATCTTTAAGCAAATTAATGCTTACAAGTCGTAATATTGATGTTGCTGAGTACGTAAATCCAAATGGACTCATTCACCAACCAGGACTTCTAAGCCCAGATCAAAGTTGGGAGCTACTTCAGTTGAAAGCACTTCCTACAAGAGGAGGTTATCTAGGTAATTTACATACCTTTCTTGTTAATTTCATTTCATCTGTTTAAGGTAACTAAATGGACTGCAAAGTTATGACACCTCTTATGAAACAGCTGATTTTTGTAAAACTAGACTTGAAAAATCAAATGAAAAACTCTGAAACTCCTAGTATGAACAATAAAAGTAGTTAAACCGTGTTTTGAAACTTACGGAAAACCAGTTGCTTTCCTACAGAGTTCCTGACCATAAGTAATTTGTTTCGTGAAAAAGAAGCAGGAGAAGAGGTTTCCAGGTGTTCTCTTTTTTCTTAATGAATCGCCCTAGCTTAATATTATGTGGGCTTATACATACCTTTCTTGTTGTTTTGTCTGTTACAGACATTGCTAGAGACTATAAAAAAATGGAAGAACTGGGAAGAGAAATGGTGGCAAATTGTGGTGGTCTTCCACTAGCCATAGTAACCTTGGGTGGAGTTCTTGTCACTAAACCATCACTGATAGAGTGGGAGAAGGTACATGGTGACATTATCACATCCCTGAAGAGGGGGAAAGGATCGGGACAAGATTATGAAAGTCAAATATTAAATGTTTTAGGTTGGAGTTACAATGACTTACCCCCGCAGCTGAAGCCATGCTTTCTATATTTAGGTAAATTTATGGAAGATGAATGGATCGATGCAGAAAATTTATATCAGTTGTGGATCGCTGAAGGGATGGTACTATCGAGTGATAAAAAGGAAGGAGAAACAATGATGCAAGTCGCTGAATCTTACATGGGAGAACTTGTCCATAGGAGTATGGTTCAAGTGAGGTTTAATGATTTGGAATCATCTCTTACGAAGTTCAAAAGTTGTTCTCTTCATGATCTTATGAGAGACCTATCTTTATCCCAGGCAAAAGCAGAAGATTTTTTCAAAGTAATTGATACTGGAGAAGGAAATGATTTGAATCTCAATCGTTCAGTTATCTCCCGGGAAGCTAAAACTAGACAACTTGTATTTTATCTGAAAAGTGGCGTAGAAGCTAATTCCTACTTTACCAAGAAACTCAATCACCAACAATACCGATCAATTTTATTTCTGGATCGTGAAGATGAAAGTCAGCAACTACGATTGGGACTGTATTTGGCCAATTTTAAGTTGCTAAGAGTTTTGTCTCTTGAAAGAGTAACACATAGTAGACGATCTGTTTTAGGTACCTTTTATGGTACTAATATAGGAAGAGTATTAGGCAGCCTTGTTTATTTGCGCTATCTCAGCCTAAGGGGTTCTAATTTGAAAACTTTTCCATTTATACAAAAGTTGGTGCTGCTACAGACACTCAACCTAGACGTACCTTGGACATCACCAGTGTTAAGTAATGATTTGGGCAAGTTGTCATTTTTGCGTCATTTGTATTTACCTCCTCGGGTCTCTCTCCAATTACTGAAGAATACCAAATTAAGGTTCAATGGACTGAGCAAATTAGAGACACTCGAAAATTTCAATACTAAGTGGTGTGAGATTAAGGATCTGCCAAAATTATCCGGTCTTCGGAGACTAAAGCTGAAAGTAGAGGGTGGTTATGATGATGTGAAAGAGATGTTAAAGTACTTATCTGATTTGGCCTTGTCATCAAATTCCTCTATCCTGTACACGAGCCTTGTTATGCGGATATCTGGTGATCCAGGATTCAGAAATGATCCAGACATGATAAGACAGCTGTTTTGTAATCAAAAGTTCAGCCTTCAGGAATTAGAAATGGATGGCAAGCTCCCAGAGTTGTCTGAAATATTTGAGGAGCAGCGGCAGGAACTTAATCATAATCATATTGATGTGTCTTTGATTCGTATCACCAAGTTAACATTATGGGATTCGTACCTAGAGGAAGACCCAATGCGAGTACTGGAGAAGATTCCCAACTTTGAGGAAATTATATTTATCATTTGGCGCATATAAAGGAAAGGAAATGGTATGCTCAGCCATGGGTTTCCCAAGACTCACCCGTCTTTATCTGTGGCGTCTTGACAAATTTGAAAGTTGGAGGGTGGAGAAAGGAAGCATGCATGTTCTTTATATGTATATTCGTAATTGTCCAAAGTTGGAGGAACTTCCACAAGGACTCATATTTCTCAACTCCCTTCGAAAACTAGGATTGTGGGAGATGCCTTCGGAATTCTGTGACAAGATTCGCCTGGAAAACGGTGAACAAGGACCGGACTTTTACAAGGTCGCACATATCCCCGATCTCAGAATAGAATACCCACAAGCTTAATCCCCAATATCAACCATGTAGAAAATCAACTATAAATGCTACAATTTCCCTTTCCAATTTTGTTTTTAATTATTTTTTTGCTTTGATAATTGTACTTGAGAATCCACGACTTGTTAGCTGTTGGGCACAATTTCCTTTCATAATTGTTAAAAAAATGCATAAAAACTGAATGTTTTAATTTTTATACAAAACAAAATATATTTTAATATTAAGTTACAAAACTCTAATTTATATATGCTTTAAAATGCATGTCGGACACAAATGAGAAATGAGAGGGATGGAGGAAATTAATAACTTTTATTAATACGGAAACCCTTTTTTAAGTGATACTTAATTTTGGTTTCATAATTTCTGTATCACCAACTTTTGTTTCAATTATTCCCTTATTCATATATTATAATTCTACTTTTGTAGGTTTAAAATAGATTGGATTCTATAATATTTTTTGGATTCTGGAGATTTAGGGTAATGTTCTTGGCAGCTAGGCCAAGTTCATCCCTAAACCCTTGGTTTTGATCCAAGGTTGAAGACAACACTAAATCCAAAAACTGTTTCCATGATTTAATTTTAAAATAAATTAAAGTTATATTATTTTATTCCAAAAATATTTTTTAATTAAAAATTTATTCAATTAATTATTTTAAATAATTAACGTAAATAATTTAATTCCAAAAAATGATTTTTGTTAATCCAAATTTGATTTAATTATTTATAACTGTTTTAGTTAATTAATTAATTGTTTAATTAGTTAGCGCATTCATTTAATCATTTAATTTTATTTAGAACTAGTTAAACAAAATGTGATTATTTATAATGAAGCCAACTAATGTACTAAAAAAAATAAGATTTTAAAAGTTTATCATTATATGGAATAATTAATTAATATTGTTATTAATTGAAATATTCATATTTTATTAACAATAAGTCCATGGTTTGTTCTCGTTATACGACATGAACTTGTCTAGACTTGAAAAATTATTCCACTTTCATTAAATATACTTTCAAAACCTAAATTTTTTTATATTGAAAGATCGTTTATTTTACAAATATATATGAGTCAATGAAAGTCGTATTTTGATACAATTTTCAAATTTAAACACACATAACAGAACCATCATCTAAAGAACCAAGTTTATGTTTAGGTGCAAAGTGAGTTATGTGCTAACGTGATTTGAAATTCTTGTATTTAAATTTCTCATTTGTGTGTAGGATATTTATGGGTAGACATAGACTTTTAAAAGCTGAGTCCGTTGGATAAGAGTGAAACGAAATGGTACAAATATCATCCTTGTAGCAATAGCAGAAGCAACCAATAAAGGATTAGTGGAATAAAATTAGACATAAAATAGTTATGTCATCATGAGTGTGCCTAAATGCTAAGGATGAAAATATCATTAACCTTATAATTCTGCAAATATTCTTTACCTATTCTAATTTAAGAATGGTTAAATATTTTTACATATCTAAATAATAGATTTTAAGTTATGCATCATGTTATGAAAATAGTTTCACTAGTCCAAAATTAGAATAGATAAATATTATATATCTTGAAAAAACTAAAGTTGTCTTGAGATTATTCTTGACCATTTGAAATGGGAAACTAGAGTATGAAAGATGTGGATTGATTCCGCTCATTTTTTAAAATGTTTCTAAGTATTTTCTCTTGTGTCAAAATATTGAATAGGCACATTTATCAATGAAAACATAAATACTAATATTTACAAATTCAAATTGGAGACTCCAACCTAATTTGAGATATATTATTCATATTATATTAGTTGAAAAGAAAATTCAAGTTTAAAAAAATAATTTTAAACTATAAAATTACATGTAAATTATTATATTCATTTGGAGATGTGTTTACATTTGCTAATAAATAAGTGAAACCAAGTATCATTTGAATTGGTTATTTGAAAGTATCTGCAGTTTTCAAGAGTCTTTCTTTTCCAACATCATGAGTGATTTGAGTTGTTGCAGAGCTTTGACCATGCGTTGTAGAGATCACTTTTTTTGACTTGCCAGCATCCTTGAATTGTTGAATCCTAACTTTTATCTCCCCGTTAGTCTTGGTGACAGGCATGATTAGGGGAGTTGGCAGTTTTGGCGGTAGTGCAGGCAGTGGAATGTTTAGGTGGTGTGGTTATTTGACCAATTTGTGATAATAAGCGAAACCTCTTTTTAAGTGATACTTGGTTTCACTTATTTTTTGATATCACCACCTTTTGGTTTCATCATGTTTTATGTTATAACTCTAACTCTAATTGTATTATTATTATCCTTTTTATTCCTATATGAATTATATAGATATATATATATATTATTTTTACCCATTTTTATTTATTAATAAATTTTTTAAGTGATACTTTGTTTTCACTTATTTTTTGGTTCTATCACCTTTTATTTTTTTATTTTTATGATTCATGGTGTAACTTTAGGTTTAATATTTTTATTCTTTTTGATTCCTATATGACTTATAATTCTATATGTATTATTTTTACCCGTTTTTTTATTAATAAACTAAACATATTCACTTATTTTTTAGTTACACCACCTTTTATTTTCACCTTTTATAACTCCAAGTATTATTTTTATCCATTTTTATTTCTATATGACTTATAATTGTATATGTATTATTTTTACTCATTTTTAAATTTTTTATAATCCATAATTTTTTATTAATTTTATAGGTTTGAATCCTATTTTTAATTATATTTTAAAATAAATAAGTTCATAAATTGGCTCAACTAAATAGATTCCGAAAAATATAAACCACGACCAATTAAATAGGCAATGTGTTTAAATTGAAATTTTTTAATTTAGAATTTTTTAATTTGTTGGTAGAATTCCATTTTAATAAAATGGTATGAATATTATAAAAAATTGTATTTTTAGTTATCCTTTCTTTAACCAATTGAGCCAGCCCTTGCGGGCAAAAAAAAATTATATTTTGATTTCACTACTAGAAAATAATAAAATTGTTCAAACCATAATATGATTACAATTCTATTTTCGTAGAACTCCAAATTATTTCTTGATAGGGTACTTGGTTTCATCTTAGTACGGTTACACCGTATTTTGGTTTCACCCCTATAGTTCTCTTTCATGTATTTTACTTAGCTTTAGATAATGGAATACTGAATACTGCTTCAGAGATTACCAAAAGCAATTTCATCTGCATTTCAATCAGAATTATCGAATATTTCCAAGCCAATTAGCTTTAGATCAGATTACTCCAATATGCTTCACTCCTCGCTTTGGAAAATTATTTCATTGGTAATAATTCAAAGAGGTATGTTAACGACTACTATAATACTTAGTTGTCTTTAGACCTGACAAAATGGGTCTGAATCCGAAAAACCGAACTGAAATTTATGGATCGGAGATCCGATCCGAGATCCGAATTATATAATCCGATAATTATCCGAAAACCAAACTAAAGCGGTCCGAAAATTACCTGAACCGAAAATTTGACCGAAAATGGTCCGAAGTACTAGATCCGATTATAAATTGGAACCGAACAAAATCGATTCAGATAATATTCCAACCGAATATGATCTGAAATAAGCAAAATTCATACTTAAATGTATCTTATATTCTTGATAATTTGATTATTTAATTATAAATTAATGTAAAAGTACATTATATTATATTAAAAGTAGTACATTTAATAAAAAGATATTTTTTTAAGTCTCAAAACATGAAAAAATAAAAAAGTTATGATCCGAAATATTCGAACCGAATTTAATCCGAACCGAATTTTGTCCTATTTTTATCCGAGTTTCATCCGTTTTTGATCCGAATTAGATCCGAATCGAATCACATCTGATCCGATCCGAATGACCTCAAGTTATATCATAATCCGAAAGTGGAACCGATCCGAAATAGATCCGATCCGAAACCGATCCGGTTATCCGATTTGTCAGGTCTAGTTGTCTTACAACAACTCCTCAACCGTTACTCCCTCCGTCCCTTGTTATCGTTTCTAATAGAGTGTCTGCACATATTTTAAAATGAATAAAAAGTATAGTTTTATAATTTTTTTTAAAAAAAAAATTTTAATAAAATTTTAAATATTCTATTTATATTAAAAAAAGAAAATTTTAAAAAAAATTATAAAACTACACTTTATATTCATCTTAAAATACGTCGAACACTTTTTCAGAAACAATAATAATTGACTGCATAATTTAAAGAGGTGAGATTAAAGCTGATCTGCCTACGTTAGTTGGTGGACCGGTCTTCAGAAACAGGGGTCATTAATAAAACTTGGATCTCCTTCGAGCACATGTTTACGCCTATAACTTTAATTATGATTTATTACGAATTCAATTATTTAACGGACTAATAAGCACCGACAAGGAGAATACATGAAGAATACAACTACAGTAAAACCTCTATAAATTAATATAATTGGGACCGGAGAATTCTATTAATTTAGAGAGGTATTAATTAATCGATAAATTAATAATTATTAATTTATAGAGAATTTTCGGTAGCAAACAAAATTAACTTTTGATTAAATTTTTATTCACATAAATTTAAATAAAATGAATTGTACAATTTATATTTTATACTTAATTCAATTAATTCAATGTATATGAATTTAGAAAGTCAATGTACAATATATTAGATTCAAAGTCCATGTAGTGTATAAGTTAAATTCATTGTATTTTACATAGAAAATATTCAATGTATATTAGGAAAATTCAAAGTATATGAATTAATTTAATTCATTGTATTTTACATAGAAAGTATTCAATGTATGTGTAGTCATAAAATATATTATATATACTGTATATACTAGATTGGGGGGAAAATTATTAAGGGATGAGCTTATAAGGAAGATTAGGGATGAGGTTCATGTTGATTTAAATTATATGAAAAAGCAAACTACAATTGAATCATATTTTACAAAGATGTAATAGCTATATTTTTATGAATATAAGGGAAGTATTAATTTATAGTTTTATTGGGACCATATTTTTATACAGGGTTTTCAAAAAAATTATTATCTTATTATCTTATCGAAATTGATCATTTTTTGAACTGGTCCAAGTCGGGACCGAACAAAATTATTAATTTAGAGAGATTATTAATTAATCGAGTATTAATTTACAGAGGTTTTACTGTACCCCAAGGTCATAAATGAAGAGTAGAATTATTCAGCAGATCTTCGCCGCACATTCCTTATCACCTAACATTTCATTTGCATTACAACAACTACACTTTGTGCTTGGTAGTTCTTGTCAAAGACCCCATTCAATTCCTTCCAAAACCTTCACCATACAATCCTTATCGCTTAACATTTTACAAAAGGCCATTCCATCTGCATTGCAACTACTGCATTTTGTACTGCTTGGTTTCTGAATGGCTGAATCAATTGTGTCCATTGTTGTCGGAAGGATCACTGATTTATTGTCTGAAGAAGCTCAAGTACTGCATGGAGTGCATGATGAAATTCAAGAACTGGTGACGCAACTCATGCGGATGAAGACATTCTTCCGAGATGCTGATTCAAGGTTAGGTGAAGAAAAAATCCGAATTCTGCTTGCTGAAGTACGGGAACTTGCCTATCATGCTGAACATGTTGTCGAAACTTATCTGGTTAGGCTAAGTGAATAAAAGACAAATGTGTGTGAATTGCTTTAAGCAAGTGCAGACAGATGTATATTCAAAACACAAATGTAAATAACACAAAGACCTTTAAAAAACTTTTCTGGTGGATTTGTTGTTCCACCAGAGATGTGTATTTCAGAAAATCTGTGATACAAAGAATTGATCACAGCTGCGTCCTAGTACAAACTAGATGGTTTTCTCTCTATGTTTTTCTAAACAGCTCTGGAAAATCTTATCTAATTACTAGCTGCCACTTGGTATTTATATCACCAAGTTTTTCAAGTGAAGACAAAGATAAAGTTCGATTATAAAATAGTTCTTCACTTATTTCTACTCTATTTTTCTATCCAGTACAATATGGGATAATCCGTTGACTATTTCCTTTTGTACCAGAGTGAAACGACTGCTTTTTCTTTTGTTCCTCCAAGAGGCTACCACATTCCAGTTGTCTCTGTCAACCCATGTGCCTCTGTCAGCTTTATAAACTGTCACTATCAACTGCTATGGAACTGAGCATCCATTGAAGCTTTCATCCGTTGATGGCTTTATTCGTTGACACTCTTATCCGTTGATGCTTTATCCGTTGATGCTTTAGCAGTTGAAGTTTTATCCGTTGATGCACTCATCAGTTGATGGATGTTATCCGTTGAAGGTTTAGAGACATTCGTTGAAGCTTTATTTCTCATTCGTTGAAGGCCTTTAAACTATCAGTTGATGCTACTTCATTTATACAAAATTACAAGGCATGAAATATTTATAACTAACCCTCCTATTTGCATATCCTCTAGTAGTCAACATGACTTATAATTTCCCACAACTTCTAAGAATTATAACTTAAATACAGAGACTGAAATGTGCTACAATACTAAACTTATTTCTAAGTAAAGCTACCCCATCAACTGATAGCCAAAGTGGTCTTATCCGTTGAGGCTACAAATACTAGATTTCTACTTAAGTGTTTTGTTTAACATATCATCAAACTAATGCACATATATTCCTAACAAAATGATTTATAAAAAACTGCACCAAAGAAATTTGAAAGATTTTAATTATAAATATGAATAAATAAATATCAAACTAGTAGCAAGATGTATATAGGCATTTATATTAAACTTGAAATTTTATTATAATACAAAACTTTCTTTCTGAAAAAGAACTTATAACACTAAACATAAAATACAAAATAAATAAAATTACCCTTAACTAAATTTATACAGGTGATTTTCAAAACAATGTGAAAATGTCGTCGAAACGTATCTTATCAAAGTTTTATCATCCCCTGCAAAAATAATTAAGTGGATGACCACCTTATTCATTTTTTTAATTAGCTTTAGATAATGGAATACTGAATACTGTTTCAGAGATTACAAAAAGCAATTTCATCTGCATTTCAATCAGAATTATCGAATATTTCCAAGCCAATTAGCTTTAGATCAGATTACTCCAATATGCTTCACTCCTCGCTTTGGAAAATTATTTCATCGGTAATAATTCAAAGAGGTGTGTTAACGACTACTATAAAAATTTGTTTTTAATATAAAAATTTGTTTTTTTTCTATATATTTCAAAACTTCTCAAAAATAATAAAAATTTTACAATATAAAAATTAACTATACATTCTCACATTCGCTATTTTTTTCCACTACACTAACTTTATACATTAAATATTGATTGATCTTGCCACTTTACTCAATTTTCTTATTTTCACTCCCAATATTTAACTTTTTCTTAACCTCCGTGCACATATAACAAATGTATACTACTTCTACTTCACTCAGCTTTGTTACCATAATTCAGTCAAGTCATTAGTTATAGAATTACACTTAACCCCCGAGTAAGGTACCTGTCATGAGACTCTTATAAGGCATGCCTATAGACAGTTTTTTGTCAAAAGACATGCCCAAATGACATGGCATTTATCAATTAAATATAATAAAATTTAAAACATAATTTTTAGACTTATATACAATAAATTTGAATATAAAATTAAAATTAACATAATAACAACTGAATAACATCATAATACGCATTTATATTAATAACTTTTTAGATATTCAAATATATGTAAATATTTTAGAATTATATTTTTTATTTTTAGATATTTTTAATATTAAAATAATTATTAAAAAATAAAAAAATAGTAAAAAAGCATGCCAAAACATGAAAAAGGCATGCCTAACTAATTAACGTTATCGATCTTGAAGAGTAGAATTATTCAACAGATCTTCGCCACACATTCCTTATCACTTAACATTTCATTTGCATTACAACTACTACACTTTGTGCTTGGTAGTTCTTGTCAAACACCCCATTCAATTCCTTCCAAAACCTTCACCATACAATCCTTATCGCTTAACATTTTACAGAAGGCCATTCCATCTGCATTGCAACTACTGCATTTTGTGCTTGGTTTCTGAATGGCTGAATCAATT
Source organism: Apium graveolens (assembly GCF_009905375.1). Lineage (NCBI taxonomy): Eukaryota > Viridiplantae > Streptophyta > Magnoliopsida > Apiales > Apiaceae > Apium > Apium graveolens. Next base: position 204,435,992 of record NC_133657.1, on the reverse strand, counting down.
GTGTCCATTGTTGTCGGAAGGCTCACTGATTTATTGTCGGAAGAAGCTCAAGTACTGCATGGAGTGCAAGATGAAATTCAAGAACTGGTGACGGAGCTCATGCGGATCAAGACATTTTTACCAGATGCTGATTCAAGGTTACATGACCAAAATATCCGAATTCTGCTTGCGGATGTACGGGAGGTTGCCTATGATGCTGAACATGTCGTCGAAACTTATCTTGTCCAAGCTTTATCATCCCCTGGAAAAATAATGCAGAGGATGAACACAAGGACGTTTTCAAGAAAGCTCAAAGATATTAAAAGAAAGATGTCTCTTCTCTTCAATCGCTTTCGTGATTGTAATATCAAAACATCATTAGAATCCCCTGAATCATCAAATTCATCTCATGGACAACCAGGAATGCTAAAGCGATTTCACACTTTCACTACTGTTGAACCAGAGTTATTTGTTGGATTTCAAGCCGATGTTGACCGATTGGTTGGATATCTGGTGGATGAAAGTGATGCCTCATACCCGCTCATCTCTATTTGTGGAATGGGAGGTCTGGGTAAGACAACTCTGGCTCACAAAATATACAATCATTCCACCATCAAGACTCACTTTGCAGGTTTAGCTTGTGTTTCCATTTCACAAAAGTGGCAAACGAGACAAGTGTTGCAGAGAATACTTATAGGTCTCGTCCATGAGAAGAAAGAGGAAATCTTTACTTGGGACGAAGACAAGCTAGTGGAGAATCTGCTACAAATCCAGCAAAAGAAGAAATGTTTGATAGTACTTGATGACATTTGGTCAAATGATGCTTGGGATTCTATAAAGGCGGCTTTCACTGCTGGAAAATCTTTAAGCAAATTAATGCTTACAAGTCGTAATATTGATGTTGCTGAGTACGTAAATCCAAATGGACTCATTCACCAACCAGGACTTCTAAGCCCAGATCAAAGTTGGGAGCTACTTCAGTTGAAAGCACTTCCTACAAGAGGAGGTTATCTAGGTAATTTACATACCTTTCTTGTTAATTTCATTTCATCTGTTTAAGGTAACTAAATGGACTGCAAAGTTATGACACCTCTTATGAAACAGCTGATTTTTGTAAAACTAGACTTGAAAAATCAAATGAAAAACTCTGAAACTCCTAGTATGAACAATAAAAGTAGTTAAACCGTGTTTTGAAACTTACGGAAAACCAGTTGCTTTCCTACAGAGTTCCTGACCATAAGTAATTTGTTTCGTGAAAAAGAAGCAGGAGAAGAGGTTTCCAGGTGTTCTCTTTTTTCTTAATGAATCGCCCTAGCTTAATATTATGTGGGCTTATACATACCTTTCTTGTTGTTTTGTCTGTTACAGACATTGCTAGAGACTATAAAAAAATGGAAGAACTGGGAAGAGAAATGGTGGCAAATTGTGGTGGTCTTCCACTAGCCATAGTAACCTTGGGTGGAGTTCTTGTCACTAAACCATCACTGATAGAGTGGGAGAAGGTACATGGTGACATTATCACATCCCTGAAGAGGGGGAAAGGATCGGGACAAGATTATGAAAGTCAAATATTAAATGTTTTAGGTTGGAGTTACAATGACTTACCCCCGCAGCTGAAGCCATGCTTTCTATATTTAGGTAAATTTATGGAAGATGAATGGATCGATGCAGAAAATTTATATCAGTTGTGGATCGCTGAAGGGATGGTACTATCGAGTGATAAAAAGGAAGGAGAAACAATGATGCAAGTCGCTGAATCTTACATGGGAGAACTTGTCCATAGGAGTATGGTTCAAGTGAGGTTTAATGATTTGGAATCATCTCTTACGAAGTTCAAAAGTTGTTCTCTTCATGATCTTATGAGAGACCTATCTTTATCCCAGGCAAAAGCAGAAGATTTTTTCAAAGTAATTGATACTGGAGAAGGAAATGATTTGAATCTCAATCGTTCAGTTATCTCCCGGGAAGCTAAAACTAGACAACTTGTATTTTATCTGAAAAGTGGCGTAGAAGCTAATTCCTACTTTACCAAGAAACTCAATCACCAACAATACCGATCAATTTTATTTCTGGATCGTGAAGATGAAAGTCAGCAACTACGATTGGGACTGTATTTGGCCAATTTTAAGTTGCTAAGAGTTTTGTCTCTTGAAAGAGTAACACATAGTAGACGATCTGTTTTAGGTACCTTTTATGGTACTAATATAGGAAGAGTATTAGGCAGCCTTGTTTATTTGCGCTATCTCAGCCTAAGGGGTTCTAATTTGAAAACTTTTCCATTTATACAAAAGTTGGTGCTGCTACAGACACTCAACCTAGACGTACCTTGGACATCACCAGTGTTAAGTAATGATTTGGGCAAGTTGTCATTTTTGCGTCATTTGTATTTACCTCCTCGGGTCTCTCTCCAATTACTGAAGAATACCAAATTAAGGTTCAATGGACTGAGCAAATTAGAGACACTCGAAAATTTCAATACTAAGTGGTGTGAGATTAAGGATCTGCCAAAATTATCCGGTCTTCGGAGACTAAAGCTGAAAGTAGAGGGTGGTTATGATGATGTGAAAGAGATGTTAAAGTACTTATCTGATTTGGCCTTGTCATCAAATTCCTCTATCCTGTACACGAGCCTTGTTATGCGGATATCTGGTGATCCAGGATTCAGAAATGATCCAGACATGATAAGACAGCTGTTTTGTAATCAAAAGTTCAGCCTTCAGGAATTAGAAATGGATGGCAAGCTCCCAGAGTTGTCTGAAATATTTGAGGAGCAGCGGCAGGAACTTAATCATAATCATATTGATGTGTCTTTGATTCGTATCACCAAGTTAACATTATGGGATTCGTACCTAGAGGAAGACCCAATGCGAGTACTGGAGAAGATTCCCAACTTTGAGGAAATTATATTTATCATTTGGCGCATATAAAGGAAAGGAAATGGTATGCTCAGCCATGGGTTTCCCAAGACTCACCCGTCTTTATCTGTGGCGTCTTGACAAATTTGAAAGTTGGAGGGTGGAGAAAGGAAGCATGCATGTTCTTTATATGTATATTCGTAATTGTCCAAAGTTGGAGGAACTTCCACAAGGACTCATATTTCTCAACTCCCTTCGAAAACTAGGATTGTGGGAGATGCCTTCGGAATTCTGTGACAAGATTCGCCTGGAAAACGGTGAACAAGGACCGGACTTTTACAAGGTCGCACATATCCCCGATCTCAGAATAGAATACCCACAAGCTTAATCCCCAATATCAACCATGTAGAAAATCAACTATAAATGCTACAATTTCCCTTTCCAATTTTGTTTTTAATTATTTTTTTGCTTTGATAATTGTACTTGAGAATCCACGACTTGTTAGCTGTTGGGCACAATTTCCTTTCATAATTGTTAAAAAAATGCATAAAAACTGAATGTTTTAATTTTTATACAAAACAAAATATATTTTAATATTAAGTTACAAAACTCTAATTTATATATGCTTTAAAATGCATGTCGGACACAAATGAGAAATGAGAGGGATGGAGGAAATTAATAACTTTTATTAATACGGAAACCCTTTTTTAAGTGATACTTAATTTTGGTTTCATAATTTCTGTATCACCAACTTTTGTTTCAATTATTCCCTTATTCATATATTATAATTCTACTTTTGTAGGTTTAAAATAGATTGGATTCTATAATATTTTTTGGATTCTGGAGATTTAGGGTAATGTTCTTGGCAGCTAGGCCAAGTTCATCCCTAAACCCTTGGTTTTGATCCAAGGTTGAAGACAACACTAAATCCAAAAACTGTTTCCATGATTTAATTTTAAAATAAATTAAAGTTATATTATTTTATTCCAAAAATATTTTTTAATTAAAAATTTATTCAATTAATTATTTTAAATAATTAACGTAAATAATTTAATTCCAAAAAATGATTTTTGTTAATCCAAATTTGATTTAATTATTTATAACTGTTTTAGTTAATTAATTAATTGTTTAATTAGTTAGCGCATTCATTTAATCATTTAATTTTATTTAGAACTAGTTAAACAAAATGTGATTATTTATAATGAAGCCAACTAATGTACTAAAAAAAATAAGATTTTAAAAGTTTATCATTATATGGAATAATTAATTAATATTGTTATTAATTGAAATATTCATATTTTATTAACAATAAGTCCATGGTTTGTTCTCGTTATACGACATGAACTTGTCTAGACTTGAAAAATTATTCCACTTTCATTAAATATACTTTCAAAACCTAAATTTTTTTATATTGAAAGATCGTTTATTTTACAAATATATATGAGTCAATGAAAGTCGTATTTTGATACAATTTTCAAATTTAAACACACATAACAGAACCATCATCTAAAGAACCAAGTTTATGTTTAGGTGCAAAGTGAGTTATGTGCTAACGTGATTTGAAATTCTTGTATTTAAATTTCTCATTTGTGTGTAGGATATTTATGGGTAGACATAGACTTTTAAAAGCTGAGTCCGTTGGATAAGAGTGAAACGAAATGGTACAAATATCATCCTTGTAGCAATAGCAGAAGCAACCAATAAAGGATTAGTGGAATAAAATTAGACATAAAATAGTTATGTCATCATGAGTGTGCCTAAATGCTAAGGATGAAAATATCATTAACCTTATAATTCTGCAAATATTCTTTACCTATTCTAATTTAAGAATGGTTAAATATTTTTACATATCTAAATAATAGATTTTAAGTTATGCATCATGTTATGAAAATAGTTTCACTAGTCCAAAATTAGAATAGATAAATATTATATATCTTGAAAAAACTAAAGTTGTCTTGAGATTATTCTTGACCATTTGAAATGGGAAACTAGAGTATGAAAGATGTGGATTGATTCCGCTCATTTTTTAAAATGTTTCTAAGTATTTTCTCTTGTGTCAAAATATTGAATAGGCACATTTATCAATGAAAACATAAATACTAATATTTACAAATTCAAATTGGAGACTCCAACCTAATTTGAGATATATTATTCATATTATATTAGTTGAAAAGAAAATTCAAGTTTAAAAAAATAATTTTAAACTATAAAATTACATGTAAATTATTATATTCATTTGGAGATGTGTTTACATTTGCTAATAAATAAGTGAAACCAAGTATCATTTGAATTGGTTATTTGAAAGTATCTGCAGTTTTCAAGAGTCTTTCTTTTCCAACATCATGAGTGATTTGAGTTGTTGCAGAGCTTTGACCATGCGTTGTAGAGATCACTTTTTTTGACTTGCCAGCATCCTTGAATTGTTGAATCCTAACTTTTATCTCCCCGTTAGTCTTGGTGACAGGCATGATTAGGGGAGTTGGCAGTTTTGGCGGTAGTGCAGGCAGTGGAATGTTTAGGTGGTGTGGTTATTTGACCAATTTGTGATAATAAGCGAAACCTCTTTTTAAGTGATACTTGGTTTCACTTATTTTTTGATATCACCACCTTTTGGTTTCATCATGTTTTATGTTATAACTCTAACTCTAATTGTATTATTATTATCCTTTTTATTCCTATATGAATTATATAGATATATATATATATTATTTTTACCCATTTTTATTTATTAATAAATTTTTTAAGTGATACTTTGTTTTCACTTATTTTTTGGTTCTATCACCTTTTATTTTTTTATTTTTATGATTCATGGTGTAACTTTAGGTTTAATATTTTTATTCTTTTTGATTCCTATATGACTTATAATTCTATATGTATTATTTTTACCCGTTTTTTTATTAATAAACTAAACATATTCACTTATTTTTTAGTTACACCACCTTTTATTTTCACCTTTTATAACTCCAAGTATTATTTTTATCCATTTTTATTTCTATATGACTTATAATTGTATATGTATTATTTTTACTCATTTTTAAATTTTTTATAATCCATAATTTTTTATTAATTTTATAGGTTTGAATCCTATTTTTAATTATATTTTAAAATAAATAAGTTCATAAATTGGCTCAACTAAATAGATTCCGAAAAATATAAACCACGACCAATTAAATAGGCAATGTGTTTAAATTGAAATTTTTTAATTTAGAATTTTTTAATTTGTTGGTAGAATTCCATTTTAATAAAATGGTATGAATATTATAAAAAATTGTATTTTTAGTTATCCTTTCTTTAACCAATTGAGCCAGCCCTTGCGGGCAAAAAAAAATTATATTTTGATTTCACTACTAGAAAATAATAAAATTGTTCAAACCATAATATGATTACAATTCTATTTTCGTAGAACTCCAAATTATTTCTTGATAGGGTACTTGGTTTCATCTTAGTACGGTTACACCGTATTTTGGTTTCACCCCTATAGTTCTCTTTCATGTATTTTACTTAGCTTTAGATAATGGAATACTGAATACTGCTTCAGAGATTACCAAAAGCAATTTCATCTGCATTTCAATCAGAATTATCGAATATTTCCAAGCCAATTAGCTTTAGATCAGATTACTCCAATATGCTTCACTCCTCGCTTTGGAAAATTATTTCATTGGTAATAATTCAAAGAGGTATGTTAACGACTACTATAATACTTAGTTGTCTTTAGACCTGACAAAATGGGTCTGAATCCGAAAAACCGAACTGAAATTTATGGATCGGAGATCCGATCCGAGATCCGAATTATATAATCCGATAATTATCCGAAAACCAAACTAAAGCGGTCCGAAAATTACCTGAACCGAAAATTTGACCGAAAATGGTCCGAAGTACTAGATCCGATTATAAATTGGAACCGAACAAAATCGATTCAGATAATATTCCAACCGAATATGATCTGAAATAAGCAAAATTCATACTTAAATGTATCTTATATTCTTGATAATTTGATTATTTAATTATAAATTAATGTAAAAGTACATTATATTATATTAAAAGTAGTACATTTAATAAAAAGATATTTTTTTAAGTCTCAAAACATGAAAAAATAAAAAAGTTATGATCCGAAATATTCGAACCGAATTTAATCCGAACCGAATTTTGTCCTATTTTTATCCGAGTTTCATCCGTTTTTGATCCGAATTAGATCCGAATCGAATCACATCTGATCCGATCCGAATGACCTCAAGTTATATCATAATCCGAAAGTGGAACCGATCCGAAATAGATCCGATCCGAAACCGATCCGGTTATCCGATTTGTCAGGTCTAGTTGTCTTACAACAACTCCTCAACCGTTACTCCCTCCGTCCCTTGTTATCGTTTCTAATAGAGTGTCTGCACATATTTTAAAATGAATAAAAAGTATAGTTTTATAATTTTTTTTAAAAAAAAAAATTTTAATAAAATTTTAAATATTCTATTTATATTAAAAAAAGAAAATTTTAAAAAAAATTATAAAACTACACTTTATATTCATCTTAAAATACGTCGAACACTTTTTCAGAAACAATAATAATTGACTGCATAATTTAAAGAGGTGAGATTAAAGCTGATCTGCCTACGTTAGTTGGTGGACCGGTCTTCAGAAACAGGGGTCATTAATAAAACTTGGATCTCCTTCGAGCACATGTTTACGCCTATAACTTTAATTATGATTTATTACGAATTCAATTATTTAACGGACTAATAAGCACCGACAAGGAGAATACATGAAGAATACAACTACAGTAAAACCTCTATAAATTAATATAATTGGGACCGGAGAATTCTATTAATTTAGAGAGGTATTAATTAATCGATAAATTAATAATTATTAATTTATAGAGAATTTTCGGTAGCAAACAAAATTAACTTTTGATTAAATTTTTATTCACATAAATTTAAATAAAATGAATTGTACAATTTATATTTTATACTTAATTCAATTAATTCAATGTATATGAATTTAGAAAGTCAATGTACAATATATTAGATTCAAAGTCCATGTAGTGTATAAGTTAAATTCATTGTATTTTACATAGAAAATATTCAATGTATATTAGGAAAATTCAAAGTATATGAATTAATTTAATTCATTGTATTTTACATAGAAAGTATTCAATGTATGTGTAGTCATAAAATATATTATATATACTGTATATACTAGATTGGGGGGAAAATTATTAAGGGATGAGCTTATAAGGAAGATTAGGGATGAGGTTCATGTTGATTTAAATTATATGAAAAAGCAAACTACAATTGAATCATATTTTACAAAGATGTAATAGCTATATTTTTATGAATATAAGGGAAGTATTAATTTATAGTTTTATTGGGACCATATTTTTATACAGGGTTTTCAAAAAAATTATTATCTTATTATCTTATCGAAATTGATCATTTTTTGAACTGGTCCAAGTCGGGACCGAACAAAATTATTAATTTAGAGAGATTATTAATTAATCGAGTATTAATTTACAGAGGTTTTACTGTACCCCAAGGTCATAAATGAAGAGTAGAATTATTCAGCAGATCTTCGCCGCACATTCCTTATCACCTAACATTTCATTTGCATTACAACAACTACACTTTGTGCTTGGTAGTTCTTGTCAAAGACCCCATTCAATTCCTTCCAAAACCTTCACCATACAATCCTTATCGCTTAACATTTTACAAAAGGCCATTCCATCTGCATTGCAACTACTGCATTTTGTACTGCTTGGTTTCTGAATGGCTGAATCAATTGTGTCCATTGTTGTCGGAAGGATCACTGATTTATTGTCTGAAGAAGCTCAAGTACTGCATGGAGTGCATGATGAAATTCAAGAACTGGTGACGCAACTCATGCGGATGAAGACATTCTTCCGAGATGCTGATTCAAGGTTAGGTGAAGAAAAAATCCGAATTCTGCTTGCTGAAGTACGGGAACTTGCCTATCATGCTGAACATGTTGTCGAAACTTATCTGGTTAGGCTAAGTGAATAAAAGACAAATGTGTGTGAATTGCTTTAAGCAAGTGCAGACAGATGTATATTCAAAACACAAATGTAAATAACACAAAGACCTTTAAAAAACTTTTCTGGTGGATTTGTTGTTCCACCAGAGATGTGTATTTCAGAAAATCTGTGATACAAAGAATTGATCACAGCTGCGTCCTAGTACAAACTAGATGGTTTTCTCTCTATGTTTTTCTAAACAGCTCTGGAAAATCTTATCTAATTACTAGCTGCCACTTGGTATTTATATCACCAAGTTTTTCAAGTGAAGACAAAGATAAAGTTCGATTATAAAATAGTTCTTCACTTATTTCTACTCTATTTTTCTATCCAGTACAATATGGGATAATCCGTTGACTATTTCCTTTTGTACCAGAGTGAAACGACTGCTTTTTCTTTTGTTCCTCCAAGAGGCTACCACATTCCAGTTGTCTCTGTCAACCCATGTGCCTCTGTCAGCTTTATAAACTGTCACTATCAACTGCTATGGAACTGAGCATCCATTGAAGCTTTCATCCGTTGATGGCTTTATTCGTTGACACTCTTATCCGTTGATGCTTTATCCGTTGATGCTTTAGCAGTTGAAGTTTTATCCGTTGATGCACTCATCAGTTGATGGATGTTATCCGTTGAAGGTTTAGAGACATTCGTTGAAGCTTTATTTCTCATTCGTTGAAGGCCTTTAAACTATCAGTTGATGCTACTTCATTTATACAAAATTACAAGGCATGAAATATTTATAACTAACCCTCCTATTTGCATATCCTCTAGTAGTCAACATGACTTATAATTTCCCACAACTTCTAAGAATTATAACTTAAATACAGAGACTGAAATGTGCTACAATACTAAACTTATTTCTAAGTAAAGCTACCCCATCAACTGATAGCCAAAGTGGTCTTATCCGTTGAGGCTACAAATACTAGATTTCTACTTAAGTGTTTTGTTTAACATATCATCAAACTAATGCACATATATTCCTAACAAAATGATTTATAAAAAACTGCACCAAAGAAATTTGAAAGATTTTAATTATAAATATGAATAAATAAATATCAAACTAGTAGCAAGATGTATATAGGCATTTATATTAAACTTGAAATTTTATTATAATACAAAACTTTCTTTCTGAAAAAGAACTTATAACACTAAACATAAAATACAAAATAAATAAAATTACCCTTAACTAAATTTATACAGGTGATTTTCAAAACAATGTGAAAATGTCGTCGAAACGTATCTTATCAAAGTTTTATCATCCCCTGCAAAAATAATTAAGTGGATGACCACCTTATTCATTTTTTAATTAGCTTTAGATAATGGAATACTGAATACTGTTTCAGAGATTACAAAAAGCAATTTCATCTGCATTTCAATCAGAATTATCGAATATTTCCAAGCCAATTAGCTTTAGATCAGATTACTCCAATATGCTTCACTCCTCGCTTTGGAAAATTATTTCATCGGTAATAATTCAAAGAGGTGTGTTAACGACTACTATAAAAATTTGTTTTTAATATAAAAATTTGTTTTTTTTCTATATATTTCAAAACTTCTCAAAAATAATAAAAATTTTACAATATAAAAATTAACTATACATTCTCACATTCGCTATTTTTTTCCACTACACTAACTTTATACATTAAATATTGATTGATCTTGCCACTTTACTCAATTTTCTTATTTTCACTCCCAATATTTAACTTTTTCTTAACCTCCGTGCACATATAACAAATGTATACTACTTCTACTTCACTCAGCTTTGTTACCATAATTCAGTCAAGTCATTAGTTATAGAATTACACTTAACCCCCGAGTAAGGTACCTGTCATGAGACTCTTATAAGGCATGCCTATAGACAGTTTTTTGTCAAAAGACATGCCCAAATGACATGGCATTTATCAATTAAATATAATAAAATTTAAAACATAATTTTTAGACTTATATACAATAAATTTGAATATAAAATTAAAATTAACATAATAACAACTGAATAACATCATAATACGCATTTATATTAATAACTTTTTAGATATTCAAATATATGTAAATATTTTAGAATTATATTTTTTATTTTTAGATATTTTTAATATTAAAATAATTATTAAAAAATAAAAAAATAGTAAAAAAGCATGCCAAAACATGAAAAAGGCATGCCTAACTAATTAACGTTATCGATCTTGAAGAGTAGAATTATTCAACAGATCTTCGCCACACATTCCTTATCACTTAACATTTCATTTGCATTACAACTACTACACTTTGTGCTTGGTAGTTCTTGTCAAACACCCCATTCAATTCCTTCCAAAACCTTCACCATACAATCCTTATCGCTTAACATTTTACAGAAGGCCATTCCATCTGCATTGCAACTACTGCATTTTGTGCTTGGTTTCTGAATGGCTGAATCAATTGTGTCCATTGTTGTCGGAAGGCTCACTGATTTATTGTCGGAAGAAGCTCAAGTACTGCATGGAGTGCAAGATGAAATTCAAGAACTGGTGACGGAGCTCATGCGGATCAAGACATTTTTACCAGATGCTGATTCAAGGTTACATGACCAAAATATCCGAATTCTGCTTGCGGATGTACGGGAGGTTGCCTATGATGCTGAACATGTCGTCGAAACTTATCTTGTCCAAGCTTTATCATCCCCTGGAAAAATAATGCAGAGGATGAACACAAGGACGTTTTCAAGAAAGCTCAAAGATATTAAAAGAAAGATGTCTCTTCTCTTCAATCGCTTTCGTGATTGTAATATCAAAACATCATTAGAATCCCCTGAATCATCAAATTCATCTCATGGACAACCAGGAATGCTAAAGCGATTTCACACTTTCACTACTGTTGAACCAGAGTTATTTGTTGGATTTCAAGCCGATGTTGACCGATTGGTTGGATATCTGGTGGATGAAAGTGATGCCTCATACCCGCTCATCTCTATTTGTGGAATGGGAGGTCTGGGTAAGACAACTCTGGCTCACAAAATATACAATCATTCCACCATCAAGACTCACTTTGCAGGTTTAGCTTGTGTTTCCATTTCACAAAAGTGGCAAACGAGACAAGTGTTGCAGAGAATACTTATAGGTCTCGTCCATGAGAAGAAAGAGGAAATCTTTACTTGGGACGAAGACAAGCTAGTGGAGAATCTGCTACAAATCCAGCAAAAGAAGAAATGTTTGATAGTACTTGATGACATTTGGTCAAATGATGCTTGGGATTCTATAAAGGCGGCTTTCACTGCTGGAAAATCTTTAAGCAAATTAATGCTTACAAGTCGTAATATTGATGTTGCTGAGTACGTAAATCCAAATGGACTCATTCACCAACCAGGACTTCTAAGCCCAGATCAAAGTTGGGAGCTACTTCAGTTGAAAGCACTTCCTACAAGAGGAGGTTATCTAGGTAATTTACATACCTTTCTTGTTAATTTCATTTCATCTGTTTAAGGTAACTAAATGGACTGCAAAGTTATGACACCTCTTATGAAACAGCTGATTTTTGTAAAACTAGACTTGAAAAATCAAATGAAAAACTCTGAAACTCCTAGTATGAACAATAAAAGTAGTTAAACCGTGTTTTGAAACTTACGGAAAACCAGTTGCTTTCCTACAGAGTTCCTGACCATAAGTAATTTGTTTCGTGAAAAAGAAGCAGGAGAAGAGGTTTCCAGGTGTTCTCTTTTTTCTTAATGAATCGCCCTAGCTTAATATTATGTGGGCTTATACATACCTTTCTTGTTGTTTTGTCTGTTACAGACATTGCTAGAGACTATAAAAAAATGGAAGAACTGGGAAGAGAAATGGTGGCAAATTGTGGTGGTCTTCCACTAGCCATAGTAACCTTGGGTGGAGTTCTTGTCACTAAACCATCACTGATAGAGTGGGAGAAGGTACATGGTGACATTATCACATCCCTGAAGAGGGGGAAAGGATCGGGACAAGATTATGAAAGTCAAATATTAAATGTTTTAGGTTGGAGTTACAATGACGATCCGTTTTAGGTACTTTTTCTGGTACAAATATTGGAAGAATATTAGGCAGCCTTGTTTATTTGCGCTATCTCAGTCTAAGGGGTTCTAATTTGAAAACTTTCCCGTTCATAAAAAAGTTGGTGCTGCTACAGACTCTCAACCTAAACGTACCTAGGACATCACCAGCGTTCAGTAATGATTTGGGCAAGTTGTCATTTTTGCGTCATTTGTATTTACCTCCTTGGGTCTCTCTCCAATTACTGAAGAATACCAAATTAAGGTTCAATGGAGTGAGCAAATTAGAGACGCTCGAAAATTTCAATACTAAGTGGTGTGAGATTAAGGATCTGCCAAAATTATCCGGTCTTCGGAGACTAAAGCTGAAAGCAGAGGGTGGTTATGATGATGTGAAAGAGATGTTCAAATACTTATCTGATTTAGCCTTGTCATCAAATTCCTCTATCCGGTACATGAGCCTTGTTATGCGGATATCTGGTGATCCAGGATTCAGAAATGATCCAGACATGATCAGACAGCTGTTTTGGAATTATAAGTTCAGCCTTCAGGAATTAGAAATGGACGGAAAGCTCCCAGAGTTGTTAATTTTTAATTGTTTAAAGTTGGATGGTGGAGAAAGGAAGCATGCCTCTTCTTCAAAAGTTGTTAATTTTTAATTGTTTAAAGTTGGAGGAGCTTCCAGAAGGACTCATATTTCTCAATTGTCTTCGAAAACTAAGACGGTATGAGATGTCTTCAGAATTGTGTGATAAGATTCGCCTGGAAAATGGTGAACAAGGACCCGACTTTTACAGGGCCGAGAATTAAAAATATTATTTTCACATTATTATTTGCATAAATTGAAGCTCATAATCCGTATAAAATACAGATCTAAATATAATAGATAAAATGTTATTAAAATATGTAGTTAAAAAAGCGAAGTTAAGTGTAACTCTAAAATTTCACTATATAGTTCTAGTTATGCATGCACCTAATTATTTATTAGTTTTATTTTTGTGAAACGAATTGTATCTCTATCTTACGAACCAAATATATGTTCTTTAGATAATTTAATATCAATAAAAAAATAAGTAGTGTTTTTTCCTAAAACAATACTTTATCTTACATTTTAATCTTAAATTGACTAGCTTAAATCCCATGCGATGCACGGGTTTCCGTTAATATTTAAAAAATTTATTTATCCCGTCATATTCTAATTTTGAAAATATTTTAATAAATATATAATAATTATAACTTTAGTAGAATAAATAAATTCCGTATAATGGTTTAACAATTTAGTAGTTTACCGGATGTATAACACTATTTATTTATTTTTTAATAATAGAATACGTTGTGGTTGTAGTTTAGTAGGATAAGTAGACTATATATCTAGTAGTTTAATAATTCAATAGTTTAGCGAATATATAACACTATTTATTTATTTTCTTTAATAACCAAAATTAGGGAATAACCGTTGAACCAAATTATACCCCATTTCAGTTATTATAATATAGTATAGAAGTACAGATTAAAGTCTCATATGTATATTATCAAAATATTGTTTTCGAATCATCACATATATTACCCGCAATAATTGACTCAGTTGGTTATAGAGGGTATAACTAACCTCTTGGTCACATGTTCGAATCTCACGGAAGAGAATTTATGATTATGCCTCCTGAGGCAGAGACTGTCGCACCCGAACGATAGCGGCTGCGAGTTATTTACGATATAAAAAAAATTATCACATATATTAATTTTTTATTTAAACCATATCTCATTTCAATGTAGCAAGCTAACTTGAAAATTGTCCATGTGGATTCATACATTAAACTACAAATTAATAACCTTTATTAATAAGCGAAACCTCCTTCAAGTGATACTTGATTTGACTTATTTTTTGGTATCACCCCCTTTTGATTTCACTTTTCATTATTCATGTTATAACTTTAAGTGTAATTGTATTATTATTATCCTTTTTATTCCTTTTGACTTATAGGAATGCTAAATCTTTACTTGGGACGAAGACAAGCTAGTGGAGAATCTGCTACAAATCCAGCAAAAGAAGAAATGTTTGATAGTACTTGATGACATTTGGTCAAATGATGCTTGGGATTCTATAAAGGCGGCTTTCACTGCTGGAAAATCTTTAAGCAAATTAATGCTTACAAGTCGTAATATTGATGTTGCTGAGTACGTAAATCCAAATGGACTCATTCACCAACCAGGACTTCTAAGCCCAGATCAAAGTTGGGAGCTACTTCAGTTGAAAGCACTTCCTACAAGAGGAGGTTATCTAGGTAATTTACATACCTTTCTTGTTTATGACACCTCTTATGAAACAGCTGATTTTTGTAAAACTAGACTTGAAAAATCAAATGAAAAACTCTGAAACTCCTAGTATGAACAATAAAAGTAGTTAAACCGTGTTTTGAAACTTACGGAAAACCAGTTGCTTTCCTACAGAGTTCCTGACCATAAGTAATTTGTTTCGTGAAAAAGAAGCAGGAGAAGAGGTTTCCAGGTGTTCTCTTTTTTCTTAATGAATCGCCCTAGCTTAATATTATGTGGGCTTATACATACCTTTCTTGTTGTTTTGTCTGTTACAGACATTGCTAGAGACTATAAAAAAATGGAAGAACTGGGAAGAGAAATGGTGGCAAATTGTGGTGGTCTTCCACTAGCCATAGTAACCTTGGGTGGAGTTCTTGTCACTAAACCATCACTGATAGAGTGGGAGAAGGTACATGGTGACATTATCACATCCCTGAAGAGGGGGAAAGGATCGGGACAAGATTATGAAAGTCAAATATTAAATGTTTTAGGTTGGAGTTACAATGACGTACCCCCGCAGCTGAAGCCATGCTTTCTATATTTAGGTAAATTTATGGAAGATGAATGGATCGATGCAGAAAATTTATATCAGTTGTGGATCGCTGAAGGGATGGTACTATCGAGTGATAAAAAGGAAGGAGAAACAATGATGCAAGTCGCTGAATCTTACATGGGAGAACTTGTCCATAGGAGTATGGTTCAAGTGAGGTTTAATGATTTGGAATCATCTCTTACGAAGTTCAAAAGTTGTTCTCTTCATGATCTTATGAGAGACCTATCTTTATCCCAGGCAAAAGCAGAAGATTTTTTCAAAGTAATTGATACTGGAGAAGGAAATGATTTGAATCTCAATCGTTCAGTTATCTCCCGGGAAGCTAAAACTAGACAACTTGTATTTTATCTGAAAAGTGGCGTAGAAGCTAATTCCTACTTTACCAAGAAACTCAATCACCAACAATACCGATCAATTTTATTTCTGGATCGTGAAGATGAAAGTCAGCAACTACGATTGGGACTGTATTTGGCCAATTTTAAGTTGCTAAGAGTTTTGTCTCTTGAAAGAGTAACACATAAGAGTTTTTGGAATTCTGTGACAAGATTATTACAAGGTCGCACATATCTCCGATCTCAGAATAAAATACCCACAAGCTTAATCCCCAATATCAACCATGTAGAAAATCAACTATAAATGCTACAATTTCCCTTTCCAATTTTGTTTTTAATTATTTTTTTGATTTGATAATTGTACTTTGAGAATCCACGACTTGTTAGCTGTTGGGCACAATTTCCTTTCATAATTGTTAAAAAAATGCATAAAAACTGAATGTTTTAATTTTTATACAAAACAAAATATATTTTAATATTAAGTTACAAAACTCTAATTTATATGTGCTTTAAAATGCATGTGGGACACAAATGAGAAATGAGAGGGATGGAGGAAATTAATAACTTTTATTAATACGGAAATCCTTTTTTAAGTAATACTTAATTTTGGTTTCATAATTTCTGTATCACCAACTTTTGTTTCAGTTATTCACTTATTCATATATTATAATTCTACTTTTGTAGGTTTAAAATAGATCGGATTCTATAATATTTTTTGGATTCTGGAGATTTAGGGCAATGTTCTTGGCAGCTAGGCCAAGTTCATCCCTAAACCCTTGGTTTTAATCCAAGGTTGAAGACAACACTAAATCCAAAAACTGTTTCCATGATTTAATTTTAAAATAAATTAAAGTTATATTATTTTATTCCAAAAATATTTTTTAATTAAAAATTTATTCAATTAATTATTTTAAATAATTAACGTAAATAATTTAATTCCAAAAAATGATTTTTGTTAATCCAAATTTGATTTAATTATTTATAACTGTTTTAGTTAATTAATTAATTGTTTAATTAGTTAGCGCATTCATTTAATCATTTAATTTTATTTAGAACTAGTTAAACAAAATGTGATTATTTATAATGAAGCCAACTAATGTACTAAAAAAAATAAGATTTTAAAAGTTTATCATTATATGGAATAATTAATTAATATTGTTATTAATTGAAATATTCATATTTTATTAACAATAAGTCCATGGTTTGTTCTCGTTATACGACATGAACTTGTCTAGACTTGAAAAATTATTCCACTTTCATTAAATATACTTTCAAAACCTAAATTCTTGTGCTAACGTGATTTAGGTGCAAAGTGAGTTATGTGCTAACGTGATTTGAAATTCTTGTATTTAAATTTCTCATTTGTGTGTAGGATATTTATGGGTAGACATAGACTTTTAAAAGATGAGTCCGTTGGATAAGAGTGAAACGAAATGGTACAAATATCATCCTTGTAGCAATAGAAGCAACCAATAAAGGATTAGTGGAATAAAATTAGACATAAAATAGTTATGTCATCATGAGTGTGCCTAAATGCTAAGGATGAAAATATCATTAACCTTATAATTCTGCAAATATTCTTTACCTATTCTAATTTAAGAATGGTTAAATATTTTTACATATCTAAATAATAGATTTTAAGTTATGCATCATGTTATGAAAATAGTTTCACTAGTCTAAAATTAGAATAGATAAATATTATATATCTTGAAAAAACTAAAGTTGTCTTGAGATTATTCTTGACCATTTGAAATGGAAAACTAGAGTATGAAAGATGTGGATTGATTCCGCTCATTTTTTAAAATGTTTCTAAGTATTTTCTCTTGTGTCAAAATATTGAATAGGCACATTTATCAATGAAAACATAAATACTAATATTTACAAATTCAAATTGGAGACGCCAACCTAATTTGAGATATATTATTCATATTATATTAGTTGAAAAGAAAATTCAAGTTTAAAAAAATAATTTTAAACTATAAAATTACATGTAAATTATTATATTCATTTGGAGATGTGTTTACATTTGCTAATAAATAAGTGAAATCAAGTATCATTTGAATTGGTTATTTGAAAGTATCTGCAGCGAGCTTTGACCATGCGTTGTAGAGATCACTTTTTTTGACTTGCCAGCATCCTTGAATTGTTGAATCCTAACTTTTATCTCCCCGTTAGTCTTGGTGACAGGCATGATTAGGGGAGTTGGCAGTTTTGACCTCACAGACTCAGGTAGTGCAGGCAGTGGAATGTTTAGGTGGTGTGGTTATTTGACCAATTTGTGATAATAAGTCAAACCTCTTTTTAAGTGATACTTGGTTTCACTTATTTTTTGGTATCACCACCTTTTGGTTTCATCATGATTATGTTATAACTCTAACTCTAATTGTATTATTATTATCCTTTTTATTCCTATATGAATTATATAGATATATATATATATATATTATTTTTACCCATTTTTATTTATTAATAAATTTTTTAAGTGATACTTTGTTTTCACTTATTTTTTGGTTCTTTCACCTTTTATTTTTTTTATTTTTATGATTCATGGTGTAACTTTAGGTTTAATATTTTTATTCTTTTTGATTCCTATATGACTTATAATTCTATATGTATTATTTTTACCCGTTTTTTTATTAATAAACTAAACATATTCACTTATTTTTTAGTTACACCACATTTTGTTTTCACCTTTTATAACTCCAAGTATTATTTTTATCCATTTTTATTTCTATATGACTTATAATTGTATATGTATTATTTTTACTCATTTTTAAATTTTTTATAAGCCATAATTTTTTATTAATTTTATAGGTTTGAATCCTATTTTAATTATATTTTAAAATAAATAAGTTCATAAATTGGCTCAACTAAATAGGTTCCGAAAAATATAAACCACGACCAATTAAATAGGCAATGTGTTTAAATTAAAATTTTTTAATTTAGAATTTTTTAATTTGTTGGTAGAATTCCATTTTAATAAAATGGTATGAATATTATAAAAAATTGTATTTTTAGTTATCCCTTCTTTAACCAATTGAGCCAACCCTTGCGGGCAAAAAAAAATTATATTTTGATTTCACTACTAGAAAATAATAAAATTGTTCAAACCATAATATGATTACAATTCTATTTTCGTAGAACTCCAAATTATTTCTTGATAGGGTACTTGGTTTCATCTTAGTACGGTTATACGGTATTTTGGTTTCACCCCTATAGTTCTCTTTCATGTATTTTACTTAGCTTTAGATAATGGAATACTGAATACTGCTTCAGAGATTACCAAAAGCAATTTCATCTGCATTTCAATCAGAATTATCGAATATTTCCAAGCCAATTAGCTTTAGATCAGATTACTCCAATATGCTTCACTCCTCGCTTTGGAAAATTATTTCATTGGTAATAATTCAAAGATGTGTGTTAACGACTACTATAATACTTAGTTGTCTTTAGACCTGACAAAATGGGTCTGAATCCGAAAAACCGAACCGAAATCTATGGATCGGAGATCCGATCCGATATCCGAATTATAAAATCCGATAATTATCCGAAAACCAAACTAAAGCGGTCCGAAAATTACCTGAACCGAAAATTTGACCGAAAATGGTCCGAAGTACTAGATCCGATTATAAATTGGAACCGAACAAAACCGATTCAGATAATATTTCAACCGAATATGATCTGAAATAAGCAAGATTCATACTTAAATGTATCTTATATTCTTGATACTTTGATTATTTAATTATAAATTAATGTAAAAGTACATTATATTATATTAAAAGTAGTACATTTAATAAAAAGATATTTTTTTAAGTCTCAAAACATGAAAAAATTAAAAAGTTATGATCTGAAATATTCGAACCGAATTTAATCCGAACCGAATTTTGTCCTATTTTTATTCGAGTTTCATCCGTTTTTGATCCGAATTAGATCCGAACCGAATCACATCCGATCCGATCCGAATGACCTCAAGTTATATCATAATCCGAAAGTGGAACCGATCCGAAATAGATCCGATCCGAAACCGATCCGGTTATCCGATTTGTCAGGTCTAGTTGTCTTACAACAACTCCTCAACCGTTACTCCCTCCGTCCCTTGTTATCGTTTCTAATAGAGTGTTTGCACATATTTTAAAATGAATAAAAAGTATAGTTTTATAATTTTTTTTAAAAATTTCTTTTTAATAAAATTTTAAATATTCTATTTATATTAAAAAAAGAAAATTTTAAAAAAAATTATAAAACTACACTTTATATTCATCTTAAAATACGTCGAACACTTTTTCAGAAACAATAATAATTGACTGCATAATTTAAAGAGGTAAGATTAAAGCTGATCTGCCTACGTTAGTTGGTGGGCCGGTCTTCAGAAACAGAGGTCATTAATAAAACTTGGATCTCCTTCGAGCCATGTTTACGCCTATCACTTTAATTATAATTTATTACGAATTCAATTATTCAACGGACTAATAAGCACCGACAAGGAGAATACATGAAGAATACAACTACCCCAAGGCCATAAATGAAGAGTAGAATTATTCAGCAGATCTTCGCCGCACATTCCTTATCACCTAACATTTCATTTGCATTACAACTACTACACTTTGTGCTTGGTAGTTCTTGGTACTCCAACTTTGGACATTCACTTTGAATGTCCAAAGTTGGAGGAGCTTAAGGAAACTTGACTTGTATAATGAAACTTGACTTGTATATTTTAAACTGTAAAATATATTATGTTCAGCAGCCTTAGAAGTAGTCAGTAGATTACATTCTTAAATGAAGAACAAGATTTTGTACATCAGCAGATTGCAATCTCCAGGATTATCTCTTAACTACATCTCAATCTGGTCCCAATTAATAGTGTTGTCTCCGAAATCGTTCGTTGAATGTTGAAGTCTGTTTCGACCTAACCTACTCATCAATGAAAGACCTGACAATTTGAGTTATAAGATATCATAGTTAGTTGCAGTCTGAATGTGTGTATTAGAGAATTGTAGTAGTGCAAGGTGAATGACGTCCATGCTCTTTTGGTTTCATGAATAGGAGTCCGGTAACACACCAGTCCCACATTGAACACGTGGCCACTTTGTACATGAAATAAAATTAAGTTAAACTATGAAGTGCACAAACAAAATGATGATTTTTGGGAGCACGTGACAGGCTCATGAATTATCCAAGTTGGTCGCATTTGAGACGAGGGATTATTTAGTGCTCGGATTCAAAATAGACCCAGATAATCTTCGTTTCCATCCATTTTTAGTTGGTTATTATTTTTTTTGAACTTTACCTTCCTTGTTCCTGTCCTGTTATCTTAGGCAATGTTAATAACTATAATGTACTGAGGATCACCTTCCTTGTTCCTGTCCTGTTATTTTACGCAATGTTAATGACTATAATCTACTGAGGATTACCTTCAACCATACTGTAGAGAGCTGACCACCATCCATCTCTGGGGACGTTGTACTGATCAAGAGTCTCTTCAATAACTTTGTCATGCTTCCCTTCAAGGACTGCTTGAAGAGTTATAACTGCATCCTTTGTTTTCTTGAGAATATTATCATCATTTTCTAGAAGTTCCAACTGCATGAGGTCATTCTGTGATGAAGATAGGTTAACAGCTACAGCAAACTGTGCAGCAGCAGCCCAACGTGATGAGGCTAGCCACTTCCTTTGCCCATCTAGTTGCTTGGTTTCATCTGCTCCTAATATGTTCTCACCTTTCACGCTTTGTACTAAACTGCGCAAGTATTGAGCATTTGCGGGCCCTGTGCTTTCAACCATCTTGGAGAAAGAGCTTTGTTCATTAAGAAGTAGTGCTTTAGGGGTATCACACTCCAGGACCTGATAAATGCACATTTATCATTAAAACATAGCTATCCTGAACTGTGAAGAAAAAACAACAAATCTGCATTTTGGACAAATGTGAGTTGGTGCAAAACTAAACATAAAGTAAAGACACGAGAAATATTTCATACCTGACCCGCATCTAGCAAAAGAATTTGATTGCAATCAATAATTGTATTTAGTCGATGAGCAACAATGAGCATTGTGCAAAATTTGAATTCTTCACGAATGGTTTTTTGGATAAGTGCATCAGTCCTAACATCAACAGCCGCTGTTGCTTCATCGAGAACAAGAACCTTTGATCTACGAAGCAATGCACGAGCAAGACTTAGTAGTTGTCTCTGCCCAACACTGAAATTTTCCCCTGCCTCCGATACCTTAACAAGTTGAACCAAAGATATAACTCTTAGTTGAAAAAAAGATAAAACAGGGTAGGTAAAATACCAAGAACCTTCGAGTTCTGCAATTCAGATTGCTCAGACTTTGTCTTGAAAATCTGATGGTAGAATTATTATAAGTATATAAGAAACGACATAAGAAAATATATCTCACTGACGCACCTGTGGCCCCTAATCCCTTGTTTATGCACATTAAAATTGAGGAAATATTCGGAAAGGTAAGGTAAAAAAATTACGAAATAATTTTGCTGGAGTAACAGTAGGTATGGCATCTAATGAACCTTGAAAATGTTCTAATGACAGGATCTTCTTACGTAAATATAAGGCATAATCTCATGCAAGAAGTTTATGGTCTCATAAAAAAAGAATCTTATAATTTTGTGTTGTTCTGATTAAATGAAATGTAGAATATAAAAAATATATGCTACATGAATTGACCTAGACTTTAGCAATAACCCTTAGTTCCACTAAGGAAAATCTTTGTGTATTATTTCACCTCCTCAAAGAGATATTTCAAAAACAGTTTTCCAAACTGACACAAAAGTTAAACTTCTTACCTACTGAGTACTAATGTATTATAAAGATTTTTTAAAGTACAAGAGATGGATTCACTGTCTTACCTACTGAGTAGTCAAGAAATTTAAACTTCTGCCCCATAGAAAACAAATGTATTATAAAGATTTTTTATATTCAAGATAAAATGCTTTGAAATACGATTGAAATGTAACACAACTTGTTCTAAAAAGAAGTGTACATTATCAATCCGATATATTTAAAACACTCGGTTTTATGCTTAAATACCTCTGTGTCCAGCCCCAAGGAATTCCTGCTGATGACATCCTTCAAATGTGCCCTCTCTAGCGATTCCCATAAATCAGCATCATTGTGTTCATCAAAGGGATCAAGATTGAATCTCACGGTTCCTTGACGAATAAAAACGACATTAGGAAAAAAGATGCTCAAGGGCATAAGGTTTTTATAAAAATAAAATTCCTCAAAACATATCCTCCTAAATTGATTAAAGACTCAGGTATTGCCCACCATCCCTAAAATAATTTTTAGGCTTTGCTGCTGAATATGATCAAAATACCTGTGCTTTGCACATGCTATATGTTTGTCTATTATATTTTGGCTTCTTCTGTTCTGCAGAACTTTCTGACAACACAAAAAATAAAACAGATGACTTCTTATAGGTTTACCTGAAAATAGAACTGGCGCCTGTGGTATAATACCAAGAACCTTACGAAGATCTGTCAATCCGAATTTAGAAACATCATAATCATCAATCAAAATTCTTCCCTTTTCCAGTTCAACAATTCGAAATAAAGCATTAAGCATGCTGGATTTTCCTGCTCCTGTCCTTCCTACTATCCCAACCTTGTCAGTTGGAGAAATTGAGAAGGACAATCCATGCAATACTGGAGGAAGTTCAGGCCTATAACGTAGAACAACATCCTTAAATGTGATTGATCCCGAGGTAGGCCATCCTGGAGGGGGGCGGTTGTATTCAATAATAGATGGACCCTCTGGAGGCAGCTCTATATATGTGCCAACACGCTCAACAGCATTTAAACTATTCTCGGCTAGACTTGCAAGTCTCAGTACGGCAGTCAATAAGCTTGTAATATTTAATGCATAACTGAGAAGCAGACCCATTGTAGAGGCGAAAGCCTCCTGGTTTGCTGCCCTTCCATTCTGCACAACAGCAAATGTTGCAGTAAGCCAAATCATGACTCCCCCTAAAGTTTCTAAGCGAATGGCCAACCAACGATTTCCACTCATGTTCACCAGAGTAAACCTAATATTATTGTCCATGGAGTCTGCGTTAATCTTGGCCATCCGATCATAGGCTTTATATGCACGAATAGATGACAAGCCATTTAATGCTTCTCCAAACTGGGCATAGACAGGAGATCTGGTAATAGAATCTAAGCGCTTCACTTCACGCGCTGTACTCTGCAAGGTCCAGTGTGAAATTTTGATTACTTGAGAAAGAAAAATGATGTCTTACGAGACTTCTTGGTCATAACTATGCACCAGAATCCAGATATAAAACACTTTCACTTGATATGTTCATTATATATTAATATCGATAAGTTGGTTTAACAGGATTATAACATCAAGAGAGTGATCATTTGATATAATGTGCAAATATCATAATCAATCAGGTCGAATGATACTACTTTGCTCTAAAAATAGGAAAGAGATAATTAGTTTACTGAAGAAATTTTTATGTACCTGAAAATATAGATAGGCTGCATAGAACAAGAGTAGAAGTGGCAATATAGCCCACAATGACATAGTGCTTAGTATCCCAATTAACACAAAAGTTGAAATGAGCTGGGACACTTGACCCAAAAACATATTCACAAAAGGCCCAACATTGCGGTCAATATCACCTAGATCCTTCGCAAACCTATTGATAATGCGTCCAAGTGGGTTGGTATGGAAGAAGACCATTGGCGCTCTTAGAATAGAGTTGAGCATAGCTTCATGCAACTTTCGGGATGCGTAAAGGCTTGATAAGATTATCCCAAATGAATTTGCCAGTGTCACCAAAACCTAACCAATTGTAAGAAGGAATTCAATTGATGCATTTTCAACAAAAACAATTGCAAATTTTATATTTTATCAGGAGGATACAGATTATATGTAAATCATACCTGACCAAGCGACAGAAGTGAATAAATCAAATTATAGAAGCCAGGTCCATATCTCTTCGGGCTACTTGCATCTGTCCAAACACTTAACCATGTGCTACTCATAACTCGCAAAACTTCTGTTAGGACATAGCACATTAAGAGTATAATAACTACCCACCACCCTCCTAATGCATTTTTATACCTGAGAAGTAAGAAAAGATAGTACATAGATGTAGAGTTTACGTCTTAAATGTCGAAAGGATACTAGGTAAAGATATATGTATGATCACCAGCCAACCCAATCAAGAAAAAAAAATGCTATGGCATGTAGGAATATTTGAAGTTTGACGACACGCATAACAAAGAATGAATGATGTATTCGACTTTTTTAATCATCAGAAATATATCGAGGTAAATTCTTAGTTTTAGGAAAAAGCAAATTAAGAAAACCAATTATGTTTACTTTGCAGATGAATAGCTGTAGTATTGTAGAGGTTGATTAAATAGGTGCATAACTGAAAAAACATAGCTGTAGAAACCTATTCTATAACAAATGCAATGACTGGGATGCAACTTGGTTTAGTTTAGTCTACAACATAGCGCACTTAACCATTGTGTTAACCTATGTACGCATATCTCATCCACATGTTCCAACAGAGCTTAGGCCTACTGAAATATGGAATTGCAGATAAATAATTACACGAATTGAACGAATCTGTAATGATTATAAACACATAATTTTAGTGTTAACTACATTTAATGGTTTATAATTATAACCAACTATAAACAGTCCAAGATTAAAGACTAGATGACTGCCACAATGATCTGAAGTTCTTTAAAAATAAACTTTGCATCAGATTTCTTCACTAGGAATAAAACTACCCTTGTATATAACATCACCGAATTGTATTAGATTCTTATATCAAGGAAGTTATCCTAAAGAACTTTATAATAGAAAAGTAAGTGGTCGTTTCAGGTTGGTCCATCAGAAGCAGCCTAAATACGAAACACAAGTAGCAGACTGAAAAGCACACAAAAAGTCCAAAATTTCTGAGTATAAGAATTAGTTAATGCTTACCTATCCAAAACTTTCCAACTGACTACTCCTGTTTCCCGTTCTTCTTGTTTGATAAGTATAGATTTTCCTTCATTTTTCTTTGTCTGGCCTGCATCCTGAGGAACCTCGTTTGTTTCACCATTTACAATAGGTTTTGAAATTTTATTATCGATGTTCAAGCCTTCTTCATTATCTTCCACATATTCTTCCAGCTTCCCTGCATTTTCCATTAGCTTTTGGAACAGTTGTCCATTGTTTGACAGTTCCTCAAAAGTTCCCTCCTCTTTCACCTTTCCTTCATGCACTAGAATGACTCTGTCTACTTGTGAAAGAAAATGTAGTTGGTTTGTGACAAGAACTCTTGTTTTCCCTCTCAGTTCTTCCTTGATGCATTTTTCAAAAACCTGGAGATGCAACAGCAGTATTATCAAGATATCAAAAATTATAATAGCCCAGTGTTGTAAACCATGAAAAAATTGCTGAGGCATGTAGCCCCTTTACAGTACACAGAGAAATATAGTAAGTGTCTTTCTTCAGAGTAGGGAAACAGAAGAAAATAACCTAGCACCACATAACTAATTACTTATTGTTATTATAAGTAAAGCTACCTGTCGAGCCACATGAGCATCGAGAGCACTTAAAGGGTCGTCAAAAATATAAACATCTGAATCGGAATATACAGCCCTAGCCATCGACACTCGTTGCTTTTGCCCTCCACTAATATTAATCCCTCTTTCGCCAATCTCAGTAAGATCACTCCCCTGTACAAGCATTAGATGGTCAAACAATTTGTTCATACTGAAAAAACAATTATTTCATATTACATTAATAGCATTAGCAGCACAAGAATGTTGTATTAGCACCCACAGGAAGCAAGTCAAGGTCATGCCGCAATGCAGTCACATCTATTGCCTTTGAATACCTTATAGGATCAAATGCAGATCCAAACAAAATGTTCTGCCGTACCTGAAACATTAGATGAACACAATATTAGAGATGTGGTTGTCACCTCTCAAGTGATTTTATTGTTTAACATACTTCTTACATAGGATGGAAGCTATGCCGAATATTGAAGATGAATGAATTTATTAACCGGTGGTTTCCTGACTAAAGAAATTAATTGATACAACAGAAAAAGTGGTTTCACTCACTGTAGCATTGAAGATCCATGATACTTGGGGAACATATGCAACTTTTCCTCTAATAACAACATTTGTATCTCCAAGTGGCGGAAGCTCTCCAAGCATCGCTGATACAAGTGATGTCTTTCCTTCTCCAGTGCTACCAACAATTGCGACAAGAGTACCTTGTGGTATATCCAAATCAATATCTGACAGCGTCAGCTCCTCTGACTGGAAATAGAATGAACAACAAGTGTCTGTAAATCTAAAGCATATGCTTGAACAATTCCAAATGACATTTGTTGTGTGGAATTGTTTTGTAAGATTCTATTATTAGTAACATATGCAACCAATATTGTATAAACTATGAACAGACAGGAGACGAATATCTAAATTTAAGCTGATGGCTTGCACTCTAAAGTTCCAAATCTTCCTCATGTAGCCAGAAGGTACCATCCAGCTTGTTAAATTGCAATATATCAAATGTCATCTCAGTGTTCTCTTTATATTTTTTGCTTTGCGAATCTTGAACACAAAGAATAAGGATATAGTTTTGTTTGAACAGAATTTTGTTCTGTATATTTTTCTCATAGTCCTGGAAAAAATTTACATGGATTTGTGGTCCAAAGTTACAGTGTGAAATTGGGAGCTATATTCTTGGGATTATTTATGAGAATAAAATTCTGAATAAATCAAGCTCTTAGTCTATGGACAGAAGTTTTTTCTTGTTATTAAATATGAAATTTTTAACCTTCGACTCCCAAGAAAATGAACCATTCTTGATTGAGACTGCAGGAAGCCCTGGTTCTGGAGGTGGGTTTGGCAAGAGAATTCTTTCCTCAGCCAAGAGAAGTTCCTCCAGTCGCTTCAAAGATACATTTGCATTTACCGCCTACCAAAGGAAAACAAAATTAAAATCTCAAGTAAATGAAGTTGAGCATTCTTTTCATCTTCTTAAAAAAGTAACATGAACAACACTACAGCGTATAGAAAATCACCCAGAAATATTCCACCACTAAAATAAAATGCCAGATCATTTTTAGTAATATTTCTGAATAAAACAAAAATATTCACTCAAGTTATATATATAAAAAGAAAAAAAAGGAATCTATACAATACTATAATAGCCGGAATAGAGATAATTTGGTTCAACGGTTTGGTTCAACGATAATTCCCTAATTTTGATTATTACAAAAATAGATAAATAGTGTTATATATCTAATAAACTACTAAATTATTAAACTATTACTAAATATAATATACTTATCCTACTAAACTACGAATACAACTTATCCTATTATTAAAAGATATAAATAATAGTGTTATATATCTGCTAAACTACTTAATTGTTAAACTACTAGAAATAATCTATTTATTCTACTAAATTACGACCACATGTTATTCTATTATTTTTATTATAAATTTATAATCATTATATATTTATATAAATATTTTAAAAATATAATATAACTGGATAAATAAAAATTTAAAATATTAATGGGAATCCGTGCATCGCACGGGATTTATGCTAGTTATATTAACAAGCAAAAATGACAACAATGATTAGCAAGTTTTGGATCGCTATCCTGAATATTAACAATGATTATTTATGTAAAACCAGTAACATGCTATTTAGGCCAGAAAATGTATGATATCGGTGTAAAAATATATCATATAATAAGGGAGCACAAAACCAAACCTGTGTTATTATATTTGGAAGCATGAATAGTGGAAAGCGCAAGACTGCAAACAATGAAAGTGATGTAAATGCCTTTGCAGGTGTTAAGTCTCCTCCAAGTAAAGAAAACAATCCAAATGACACCACAATGACGATAATGGGAATACTGTTGAGAATAACCCTGTTGCACTGAAATACAAGAATAAGGAGTATGAAAGTTTTGATCAAACCAAAGAAAAATGACAATAACATAATTACAATTGAAGAAACTAGTCAGGTTTTAACAGAAGTGCAGCATGCTTTTCTGCTGCCCATGTTCATATGCACGGAATTAGAAGTCTATGATGCTAAGAATCATATTTAATTTTCCTATCAACTTATGGGGAAAAGTATTGGGACTTAGAAAATGTGTTATTGGGAGCATAAACTTTGAATAATGAGAATACCGCCCATAACTTTGAATAATGTGGTTATGGCATATAAAGTCGCTAGATATTACATTAATTTACATTACGAAATGTCATAACTTTTAAAGACAGTGTTCACTTAATCAAATTTATACATATTCCTTAAGAACTTTTTATATGGCATACCGCCCCAAGTAGTTGCGCTTTCCAAAACCATGCCAGCTCCTCACCACGAACATTTTGAACTTTAGATTGGAAGCTACTTTCCCATGCATAACATCTGGAAGGTTTTGACCCATAAATGAGGAAGATCCAATCAACTACAAAAATAGAACTAGCTAATACAAAAACAATGTACAAAGTACAAGTGAGTTATACTTCACAGTGTCCATGGCAGCCAGAATTTCATTCATGAGGCCGATTCTTTTGTCAGTACGTAGCAGTCCTTCCTTGGTCAATTTCTGCATTTTACTTATGACATATGTCTGTCCAGTGAACAAAATGTCAATTAAACATACCATTGTTAGCATGCAAGGAGTGAACGAACGCGTAGGCACACATACACACACGAGAAAAATAGAACAAAATGCAAGCTACATGTCTAATGTTATGCTATTTATGATGTAACTTTAAGCCTAATTATATTTCTAATTTATTCTGCGATTCTCAAATTTCATTATATGAATCTACACTTCGCTCATACTTAGAAGTAAACTTTTAAATGAACCTAGGAATCAGGGTCAAGGAAACTGTAATGCTAAGTTGTAGAATTGAAAAGCAATCATGAGGAAAGAAAGAGATATATTAACACTTCTAATGCACATTACACAGATCAATATTATAAATGTCTACCTGTATGGGAAACATAAGAACTAGAAGCAGCGCACCAAGAAGTGAAGCAACACCAAGCTGTTGGTATAGAAGAACAAGCGAAATGGTGATACGGAAAGGAGCAGACCACAGAGCATGAAGTGACTGACAAACTTGCTGTCAAAAGAAAACAACCAATTGAATATTAAACCAACAAACTTGAGCATTTATAGTTCACCTTCTATTTAAGAGTAAATATATAGAATGATAAAAGTGCAAAGGAAAAATGCCCCAACACATTGAACCAGTAAACAAGACCATGAAAATTTAGTTCATGCACTTTTTGGATACTATATATGTTTCTCAAATATCTCTTTATAGTGTAAAAATTCAGAGAACTTAAACTAAGTAGACAAGTTGAACAATACATTATGCAAAAACCTTAAATACCAAGCATACATACACTCCCTTCATAATATTAATGTAGTGTACCATAATTATAATCATGCAAATATATTACAAAAAAATCATTTGCGCCTATCTATATTTAAAAAAATTCCATGCTAAGTATACGAACCAATTACATCAAATAAAAAGCTACCAAAATATGCATGCACAATCCGAGATGTAGAATCATGCCTGTAGTGATTCAGCATCAGTTGTCATCAAGTTCGTGACTTTT
Organism: Apium graveolens; assembly: GCF_009905375.1. NCBI lineage: Eukaryota > Viridiplantae > Streptophyta > Magnoliopsida > Apiales > Apiaceae > Apium > Apium graveolens. The sequence continues at coordinate 204,405,305 of NC_133657.1, read as the reverse complement.
CCTGATGGAAACTTTTTGCGACTTTCATGTGTTAGTTTCAACGACTTTCTGAATACTGCAGCAATCTAAAGAAAAGAGTAAAGTTTCTTAGTAGGCGCTAGAACAATTCAATGTAATTATGTAAAAGCTTGCCTGAAAGTAAATGATAAAAATGTTTACAGCACTGAGATATTTATTAAAACATTACAAAGCTCAGGTAAAAAAAGCATTAAATTGGGAACAGAAATGACACGTAAGACATAAGAAACTAAGAACACCAGATTCCTACATGTTATGCATGTTATGCTGACAGTCAGTGCTGAATAATTACTCAAATGACAGTCAGTGGGAAAGGCTTTTTTGTTTTCATAATAAGATGAAAAATGATCGAAAGTTTTGTCATTATTTTTTTTGTAATCCTTATCTTACAAACGAATTGTAAACTCTACAAGAGTTCTAGCAAACAATTGGATCGGTATTAATAAAATGTAAATGACTAATTGAGTGTTGCAATAGATGAGATTACTTTATATAATAAAATTCCAATTATATCAAGGGTTCGCTTCTGTGGAGTCCTAAACGGAGTACTATATTATGTACTGCAGAATAGTAAGTACTCCATTTAAGAGTACTCCACAGAAATTTTACCAATAAGTGCAATAAATAATAAAACTTTAGAATGAGATTCAATTGCATTGCTAGCTAATTAATGTGAAGGAGACGCACCCAAACTTATGTAACAACATTTCTATGGTTTCAACTATTCTAAAGAGTCAGCACCATAATTTATGAAATGCTTGAAGGCGACTTACAAGGGTTGATCGAAGGCGGTAACCAACTCGCATGACATTCTGAAAATATTGAGCTTCAACCAACACGCCCAACACCTAACAAGTTCTCAGTATAATTATCTAACTGATAGTTTTCATGTGTACAAGATTAGAAATGGAGTAAAAGGTTTTATTACGTACCACGCCAACAAATATTAAGAAGGCATAAATGTAACCAATCCATGCTGGATCCCCTCGTTGCATAGACTGCAGATTAGGATAGACAAGTAAAAACAAAGTAAGTAACAAATAGGTTATAGCACATGTAGTTTTCAAGTCCTTGTAATCAAACAATTAGAAAATTAGGTAATCATATACTTTTTATTCCTAAAGTTAGTGTAGCATCATTCTCTGGGAAAGAGATATATGGTGCTGTAAATCTACACGCTTCTTAGGAATTTCATGGAAAGAAATGAATGTAAAAGTGATGTCTGGCCGGGTAACTGTAAGGTAGTTCAGTCTGTCAACCTGTCGACAGTGTCCTGGATTTTTATTAATTATGCTCCTTTGTTAGTCAGATTTTGACCAGTATTTATAGGCGAATTAACAAGGCTTGACCCAAAAAAAAATATTTATTTCATTAAGTAAATTTAAGGCATACTTCATTTGAGAGAGAAAAGTTTAACTTCAAGATCTAGCTATCTCAAAACCTAGTAAACATTCTAATCTACCCAAATCCTAGGCCCTCAAATTGCTAAAAATAATCACATTCAAAGCCTATTTCTTAAAAATCAATTCATCTGATAGTCAAAATAAAGTATATATAAAATTATATATTTCATGATATATTAAATAGTGAAATGGGACTGACCTCTAAGAGTTTGTTCAAAATCATCGGGCCAACAAACTGGGAAAGATCATTACCAATCTGTAAGATGTCCCAACCAGAACAATGTCAACCGATTGAAACAACAGACTAGCAGTATTTGAGGCAAACATATATGTTCGTGATAGTTTAAATCTTCCATATTACATCAGATCTTGATAATAATAATCCATTGAAACTATATTCACTTAGATTTCTGGAAAGATTGATATGTGAACTTGCAAGTATAGGTTGCATGATGATACATGTGTAGCACTGATGTGTGTGTGTGCGCGCTCGCGCGCTCGTTTGTGTGTGATGTAGATAGATTTGGATAACTACCTTCCAGAATCCTCCCCACCAGAATCTGCAAAATCAGAAAAGAAAACAGAATTCGGAAAAATGTTAAGATCACAGAGACAACATAATACATAACTTAACGCACGTATTTCATTTATATGCAGTCAGAACATACATTATCAATTAAACAATCCATGGACTAAATCGTAAATTTTTTCAAATGTATAAATGTTGATACCTTCCCCCCAAACTACTATTTAACGCTCTTAAAAGCCAAGGTTTAGGTCTACGAGACTCCTCTGCCCAACATCTTTGAAACCTGAAAAGTCATATATTGTAAATCCCAGTTCCATTAATTCAGATAATTAGGAATATATCTAAAAAATAACGGGAACACACTTATTATTCATAGTTTCAGTCTGGTCCCATGTATCCAGCTTCCAGATATCCTTCTCAGTGAGAGGTCTTTTAAAGCCTAATTGCATAAGGGGGTTCATCCAGCTAAATATAATATCTGCAGCAGTAGAATCAAATGTTTAGCCAAGATGAAGCAATCTAAAAGCTAAATAATGAGCATCATGCTGCAAATTTTAAATTGTTTAATCTACATTGGGGTTCAAAAACCAACATAACTTATTTGAGTGAATAGAATGTAAACATATATAGATTGAAAGTATTTTTACATTTCTCAATTTTTTCATATTTCACAACCCGTGCATATTGAGCTCTGAGATAATTTATGGTGGCGGAAGGGGACCTAGAGTGCCACCTGGTCAAGTACTTGTTGTAAATTAATAACAATTATTCATTTTCAGAAAATACTTGTTCCATTCAAGCCAAACAACAATCTGATCACGTCATACAGGCTAAATACATGATGGTTCTCATAAAAATAATAAGTTTGTAGCTTTAAGATCATTCATTATTTCATTAGTGCAAGGTTAAGCAACCCATTGTTCAAATTTAGCACAGACTGTTGGATTGGCACCTACTGGATAATATGTTGACATGTCTCTCCGGACATATGTCTTCTCTATTGCCAGGAAGTGTTTCATATTCACCGTTATCTTCAGACTCAGTTAGCACTGGAACGTAGGCAAGGTAAGGATCCAAACTGGGAACATATACAAGCAACATTACTCCCAACAAGACCTGCAATAAAGGAAAGGTGAGATTAGGTTAATTTTACAGGCAAGGGATGAAATTTTAAAATGACATATCCTAATCAGTATTTTACTAAGAATAGTTAAAATTTGCAGAACCACGATCTGTTCAAATAAAAACTTTTTGACAGAGGTTTGCACACAGTCGATACATTAAACATTTACCTTCTGCAATTATACAGCATAATGACAAGCTTGCAGCCAATTATGCAACTTCGTTACGGGCCAAATCAGAAAACAAAAATAGAATACGGAGTGTTATTACCTATCCGTATATTGTACATTCAAAAGCTAATACTAGTAATTATATTCTAATAATGAGTCTTACAGAATTCAAATATGAATCCTGTTTTCTTAACCATGTCTAATCTTCTATTTACTAACACGCAACTGGTAGTGGTGTACACAAAGTTCTTTCAAAAAGTCAAGGATCAATTAGCAACAATTTCGGTGCCTCACTTAGCAACTATAACATGGTCAACACATGAGTTAGTACTGTGGCCTGGCCATATTGCGACAGTTTCAACATTCTCCTAAACTTGAAATATGTCAAGAGTCAAGACAGCTATCTTACATGTACACAGATGGACAGCACGGTTACTCTAAACACTAAAACACAGTTTATCGACTTTTGTAAAGAGTAATAACAAATTAACAATATATTATAAGTTATAACAGAGTTGTGTTCAGTGTAGACCACATAAATCTTAGACCCTTACACCACTTGTATTGTCCTTCCCTACATACTGCAGTATTATACTTTGTACTGCACTCTAATATTATGCAATATTATAAGGCATAAATACATTGTACTGCACTGTATACTGCAGTGGGTCTAAGCGGTCTGAGATTTAAGTGGTCTACATGGAACATTTGCCTATTTTAAAATATTAACCACAATATTAAAAGTTTGAAGAAGTAGTGTCTAACCTGGATGAAGACCTCACTGATGTAAAGATATAGGACAGATCTGCAATGATTAAATAAACGCATAAATAAAAAATTGTAGACCATGAGCCTTATTCTATAAGACTATGGGTGTTCTTATTAGTGCTAACTTCAGTAACAATACATAAGAATTCTATACTCAAACTCAAGTTACAAGAACCTCATGATAACAGGTCAAACAGCACATTGGTTGTCTTCTAGCATCTTCTTCACGCAAAAGATACAGAGTTTGAAAATACTGTTTGTTGGAGCTATTGTAAAGTTTTAAAGGGAAGTTACACCGAAAAACTAACCGGTCATAAAAGTCTTTTACCGACCAAATCAGATTCAGCATCACAGCGTCCCCCAGCAAAGCATAAATGACTCCAAACCTAACAAACCAGCGGCCTTCTAGGATATATACTTTCGTTTCTAGAACAAGCATGGTGAGCATAGAACACCAGGCAAGTGACTTGATAATTAGGGTGAGAATCTACAAAAAAGTGGTAAAATATAATGAGTAATTACTACTGTGTTGCTTTCATGTTAGTATCCATGAAAAAACAGGCAAAGGTCAGGTCACGTGGAGCATCTGAAGAGTATATTGATTCAAATATAAAGGCGATAAAATAAGCAAAATGAAAAAAGTCCAGGACGGTGAAGGCAATACTGTCGTACAAAATAACAGTTTTAAATTTTAATATACTCATATTACCAAGATTAGATTTGAATATTTAAGAAATATGTTTATAAAATGGCGAAACTTAACATTCTAGCTCACTTTTTAGAAAAAATTGAAAAATCTACTAAATGCATTTTCTGAGAAAACTGTAAAAGGAGCTTATCATTGAAGAAGCAGAATTTACCACAATCCCGCTGAAGTATTCTTCTATGCTCTTTATTTAAATAGATTTTGCAGCATAGAATGATTTAATGTGTCTACATACTCTATAATATGTGGCAGTATTAAGTTCTTGATTTTATTAATAAAATGGTGTGTTATTTTAGTTTCTAACTGAGATACTTTTAACAGACAAAACCACGAATATAAAACATTATAGGGACAGGATTTCCCACCTCAAATGGCACAAGACCTTTCTGTCCATCTAAATTTACTGCAGATATACTCGTGATCAATCGAAACAAGGGTTCAGTAGTGCAGTAAACAGCCAAAAGTCCCAACACATAGTTATAGTAGTTCGATCTCAGGTGAAACCTCTGAACTCTCAAATCTTTCTTGAGTCTCCATATGCGATACAAGCAGAGACCCATGACAAGTGCATAAGAAAAAAAGATCACCACAGAGTCTACGCATGGTGTATATATTCCAAATGCATTTTCCACTGCGGTTGCCCACACCCCATCTGCCACTGGCTGACAATACCAATCAAATGGTTTTAAAGCCATCCTTAGTTACTCGTGCAGTTCAATATCACCGATATGTGTTACAAAAGAATTACTCTCCCGAAGTTCTATGCAGTTGTAAACTTGTAATTTACTGCTACAAAGTTGACTTAACAATTCCTCATGTTAACAAAACAAGATTCCTGGGGAGACATGAAAATGATAAGTTCAGAATTGTGATATTGGTAACTAAAAACATAAAGAATCAGTTATAGAAGTTACTAGATGCAAACACAAGTACACAACCATTTGACAATAGGAGGGAACCAAACATTGAATTTCATTTTTATGAGGACTTTTTTAGAAGCTTAACTTGATACAGATGACAGGTAACTTAAGCATTTATCATATATCAGACCATGTATAAGTCCTAACTAGTTTGTTTTTTTCTTTTTAACCTCTTACAAGAGGAAGAAAGTACCTAAATGTACATTTTGCCTCTTATAAGAGATAAGAAAGTCAAATGAAACACAGCCTAAATCTCGCTTTACGAGCAGTCCACAGACGTAAAATGTGTGCAAATCATACCCCCTACATTTAGTAGTAAAGACCATGTAGAGCACTAAGATTGTGTTTTTCACTTGGATGGAATGGAATGGGGAGAGATTCAATTGAATGAAATTTGCACTCATTTTTAGGGAAGATTGAGTGAATTACTTGTAATTTCTATTCCACCATTCCTTTTCCATAAAATTCGAACTAAAACTCTAACCATGTGTTTTAGAAGGATTTCTTCTCCTTTTTCATCATTTTTTATACAATCTTCATCATAGAAAATTTCTACTCCTCATTTTCATTCACTAAACTCTGGTACATACTTTCTTTCTTCATACAATTAGTTTGTAATTTTCATTCCATTCCTTCGGTATTCGATTCTCACCAAGTGAACACAACCTTATACTTCAACAAGTCCTAACCAGTATATCTTACTTTGCAAGAGACACAAATCTTACCCCTAATCGCAAAGACTAAGGAGAGAAATTATACCAATAATCAATAACCTAAAACCTAAACTTAAACCATTTGACTATTTTGATTGCTTCCAATCCAATCTACATTAATTTTCATTATAAAACAAAAAACAAAATATGAGGAAAATACAAGTCAACTCACACAGCTACAACACAAAAACACAAAAAATAAGTCTTAGATATCAAACCAAAAACAAACTTAAGTAACTTAATCAACTCTAACAACCCATATGAAAATCAAAAGCATAGTTCATGAATCAATACACTACTTATATTAAACATGCAAGATCATGTTATTCAAGATTCACTTGATCATATATCTAACTTAACATATATTTAACTTAACATAACATATCAAACAGAGTACATAAATATTGCAAACAAGAAATTGCCATACAAGTAAAAGATGAATGTGCTTAACAGCACAGAAGAAAACACCAAACTCAAGTATACTACATACAAACATACATACAAGTGGAGTTTTTATAATAAGAAAAGCGGGTCTCATTTGCTAGAGAATCTCTGCTGTGTTCAAATATTAAATAAATCCTATTTGCAATTTAATATTGAAATATAAACCAAATAAACCAAACATATACAGGTATATGCCGCTCAAAATATGGGTGGTGGCCTTATATTACTTTTACATAAAAAATAGTTCAAATTGTCATTTTCGAAAAAGATGACCCTATATGTCATTTTTTGACGGAATATCGTGTTCCGTTTTGATTTTTTTATTTAAAGGTAAAACGGAACTTCGTCTGCCGTTTTAGCACTTTAATTTTTTTTATATATGGGAAAACGGAACTTCGTGTACCGTTTTAGCACTTTGATTTTTTTATAGGGTAAAACGTTAGATAAAGCAGCGTTTTATAGCAAAACGTCACATAAAATAACGTTTTTACCTTTTTTTAAAAAAAAATAAACAAAACGCTATATCTTGTAAATTATTAAATCATAAATTAATAAAAAATATTTTAAATTATTTTCTAAAACCCAAAAGGGGATTGTTGAACACTAAAATGTTAAAAATTATTAAATTAAGTTACATCCTTAAATTTTATATGTTAAAAATTATTAAATTAAGTTACATCCTTAAATTTTATAATTATTTAATTTAAAATTAATATTTCTGGCTCCTAGGGTTTAGGCCCTAAACCCTAGATTAAATTAGGGTTTAGGCTCTAGGGTCCTAAACCCTAAATCGGTGTAACATTATTTAATTTCTTTTTAAATATTTCTAAAATCCAAAAGGGAATTGGTGAACTTTAAATGTTAAAAATTGTTAATTTTATAATTATTAATTTAAAATTAATAATTATGGTTCCTAGGTTTTAGGGCCTTTACTGGATTAAATTAGGGTTTAGGTTAAATCGGTGTAACATTTATTAATTTTTTTTAAATGTTTCTAAAACCCAAAAGGTAATTGGTGAACCCTAAATGTTAAAAATTGTTAAATTATGGTATCATTTATAAATTCTAAAAATATTAAATAAATATAAATATTGAAAAACGTAACATTAAATGATGTTTCTGGAACCCTAAATAATACATCAAAACAAGCTTAAAATAAGAAAACAAAACACAAAATAAAGGAAATACAAAACGTGACTTGAAGTCACGTTGCTACATTATTAAAAAAATAACAGGCAAAACGGAAACGATGTTCCGTTTTGTATGTATTAAAAAACGGAACATTATATGACGTTATGAGGTGACATTTTGGGTCTTTCTGTCCTGAAGTGACAATTTGGCATTATTAACTGAAATAGTGACAATCTGGGCCTTTGTTCAAGAACTAAACGTGGAACGATGGGTAGTTTTATTTAAAATATAAAAACACTAAAACGGGGAACGATGTTCCGTTTTTGTGTTTTTTAAAAACGGGAGTTAATGTTCCGTTATGAGATGACATTTTGGGTTTTTTCCATATCAAGTGACATTCTGGGCATTATTCATTCAAATAGTGACAATTTGAGCCTTTTCTCTCAAAATATAGGGTTTGCTTGGGTAAAATATACTTATAATAACTATGTTTAGGGCCCATATGAACATGAGAAATAGAACACATAAATATATAAATCAGAAGTTTAAAAATTTAATATTGAAATATATCAGTCGTAAATTAAAAAAAAAATAGGTATAAAATTGAATACAAAATTAAAAATATAAATTACGGTTTCGATTTTATTCGAAAATCAACTCAAACCGGTACATGTTCTCCTCTGTTAACTAACATTACTCTATCCTCATCAATATAACAAGGGTTGTGATTTTATTATAATAATGATTGTGATTTATTCACATCCTAAATTTATTTATGCACATCATATCTAAATTTTAGACTATATTTTCCTCTCTCTTTTTATTTAAAAAATGCCCAAAATATACTATTTTTTAACTTTTAGTATCAAAAATATCTGTATGCGCGAGGTTCCGCCCTAAATGTTCACGAATTACGCATTTTTATCATACGTATTAAGTCTTTTTAAAATGTGTAAATAACACGCATGTTAAGTTGCGGGTTTCTTTTTGACTTTAGTAAAAATACGCATCTTCATGATGCGCATTCACTAAAACTTAAAAAAATATAAATTTTTTCATAAAATATTTATAATAAATAAATCGATTTTGACATCTATAAAAAGCATTAATAATATTAAATTTAACTTAACTCCATTAAACTACATGAATAGTTAATTTTATTTTTCATAATTTAATATTAGATGTGTTAATATGGTTGTCACCTTAAATTTTTTATGATCATTTTCACTTTAGATAAAATTTCGACTTTAACAACTTTGGTTTCTGGCAATTCGAATATCGAAAAATTCTGAATAAGATATTTCATAACCACAAATGAAAATGATTGATAAAAAAATATAGAAATAAATAATTTATTTTATCTAACATCCGCGTTTTTATTCTCCCGACTTATATTTATATATCATAAAAAATTATTAAAACATATTTGTTGAAAATTCAAATGGCCGGATCTCTATTTTATTCATTTTGAGGAAGTGGTAACACAAAAATAAGATAAGGATAATTTGGTTCATGATAATTATTAGACTGAAAAAATTATATACTTCTAGGTATTATTCTAAAAAGCAAGATGTAATATCCCATAATTTTTAGAATAAGAATAATAATTGAATAATAGAATAAAAATGATTAAAATTGGATAAGGATTAGGATTTAGAATTGAGTTAAACTAATGGGCCTAAAATTTGGGTCTTATAAATACATTCTATTCGTCTTCCTCGTTTTAATCATTAAAATTCGTAGGACTCTTCTCAGCAAAAATCAGCTATTTTGTAAAATTCGTAGAAAATTATTCGTAAGTCAGAATTAAGTGATCCTGGAATTTTCGGAAAGATCTTTTTGATCTCTACAACTTTCTTGTTTCGTGTTTTTCAAGAAAACATCGTTTAGAGGGTCAAAAAGGCTAATTACAGATCTGGTCAGACTTTGAGGTAAGTACTTTTTGACTTACTTTTATTTTCGGAAAAGTTTTGGTACTCTGATTTTCGAATTTCGTATAATATATAAGAATATTGTTTCGAACTGTAAAAGATATAAGATACGAGAATCTTTGAAAACTCAGTCTCTACGTTTCGAACCCGTTCGTAATTTACGCTATAGTTCCGGAACTAGTCTTAGATGCCGACCACTGGCAAAGTGTGGTAAATAAGAATAAAAATAAGAATAAGATGCCGGCTACTGGTAAAGTGTGGCCGTAGATCAAGACTGTGGTACCTATAAGAATTATCGTTTTATTTTGTTTTATTTTGTTCAGATCTGTTATAAAATCTGTTCTGTTATAAAATCTGCTCTGTTTTGTTTTAAATTTTGAATTTTAAAATATAAAATTTTGGGTTGGATTTATTTTAGAATTTTTTTTTACAAAATTATTATCGTTTTGAGAAAATTTGTTTTATTAAAAACAGCCATTGTTTTCCGGTTAAATAGTTAGTCAATTTGTACTTACTGGGTTGTATAGCTCATTCTTTCAAATTTCAGATTTCGCCTAAGAGTTCGAGTTAGATAGTGTTGGAGTTCGAGGACTTGGAATTTGGGCATATTATTTATAGAAAACCCAAGTTCTCATGTTCCACACCCGCTAATAACAAATATTTATATTATTATTAATATTTATAAAAAATAAATAATTTCGCAAGTTCGAATACGCCAACAATAAGTGTTTATATTATTATTTATAAAGACAAATAAGGTTATAATTTTACATTAATTAATTTTTACATTGAATAAGAGATATTTAAAATCAAACAAAATTGAAATAGTTTTTGAATTCAATAAAAAATCTAAAATAAAAGTATATATAAACTCTCTTTTTAGGTTCTATTTTCGAAAGAAAATCGAAACTTTTTAAAAATTTGATAAGACATTTTAAGTCAAAACTTTATAAAGTTTGGAGAATCTTTTGTAAACCTTAGTCAGTTTGGTTCAGATATTTCATGTATGTTCTGTTTATTCTAAACTCGTAACTAATATTTGGTTGCAATTTTTTTTTTTCAAATACATACCTTAAACCCCAAATATATGAGTTTCTATACCCTACATGGAGGTGGGTATCAAATTGGGTATGAGAATTCAAATCCATTTTGATTTGGTATACTTTAACTATCCTCAAGACCGACTTATACTATAAGACTAATGTTTTTCACTTATTCTCAAATACATCTACGGTCAATGAATGATGATGGTATATGTAATTGTTGAAATCACTTTTAAAAATCTATCATTCGAAAAATAAGTTGAAAACTTCACGAGAAATCTGTGACTAATGTGTCATGAACACAACAAATTTGTGATGTTCGGTAGTTGAGATTCAATTCCCCCCGCCATGACTTGATCATGATCGGTGATAATAATCAAGGGTTTTTTCCTTCAACGTTCTCTAACCAAGTACCCGAAATCCACTTAAACAATTCATCACGCGTTAGTGCAAATTCAAAGAGAACCGATTGGTACAAACGACATAGCATACCTATTTATTTGATATGTTTTCTAGGTTGGATACCCGAAACATGTAAACTCTTAATTAAATTACTTTGGGCGACGGTTAAATGTCTCTTCCTTATAATCAAGCTCATCTTAGATGGTTACACAACTTCGTGATTGTGTTTTAACTCCAACGACGTTATCTCCCAATAACTTGTTTTTCTCCTATTAGCCACGTAAGTCCTAAATTTGCATCCACTTTCTAGGAGGTTTATTTCTATGCCATTTCTTCTTTGTACTACTAACACTTCGATTAAAATTTTCTTCATTCTTTATGGGTTCTTTATCACGGTTTTCTCCCGCTAAATTATAAACATAAGTATGAACATATATTGATTTATCCTTAACACGCGTTTGAGTGTTTTGAATTTTAATTGCAAAGCTATTTTGTAAAGCGTAAACCCTAAATACATTTTTCATGACTTCTAAATCAGGAAAAGTTTGGTTGTGGTAAGCGATTACAATATTTTGTTCCTCATGAACATTATTATCCATTTCTCACTAGTATTATGCATAAAATCATTAGTCTCATGCAAATTTTTATTTTCATACAAATCTTCACTAATATAAATATCAGCATCACCATCATTAATAAGATTCACATATTCTACTTATCTTTATTTAAACATTCACCACTACTAATATCAACACCACTACTAATATCAACATCAATATTTACTACATTATGAGCATCTTTATCATTTTTTTCAATTTCTTTTATCGTAGATAATCCGCAGCCGCTACCATTCAGGTGCGTATTCGGTAAACCCGCCGGAATTAATAAATCAAAGAAAGTGCAGCGGGATTTTTTTTAGAAATGTAGTAACTTTTAAAATGAGATGTGTGCACTTTCTATGTACTACTTTTGTATTCTTGCCATCAAGTGAAAATGTGTATGTGACATATTTGTATAATAATATAAATTTATTTATTTTGTTATTAATTATTTTTAATATATCCGAATTAAACCCGAAACCGACCCTAAACCCGAAAAAACCTGAAGGTTCGGATCTGTATCCTTATTTTCAATATCCGGACCCGGACCCGCACCAAACCGAAACATAACGAATCGGATTTGAATCTTACGAAACCCGATCCGATCCAACCCGTTGTCATCCCTATATTCATAGTTTGAATCATAATTTTAGATCTTACCCGTACACAAATAAATTTTTGCTATAGCTTATCAAATAAAAAATATCTTTTTTTTTCTTACACATACAAATAATATATTTGAATCATATTTTTACAAATACCTTTCTCCTATTTTTCCACTTAAACATTTTTTATTACAACTATTATCCAATAATCATCATGTTTATCAAATTACAAACTGATCGAAGAAGAGAAAAGTTGTTGTTCATGTAATCTTGAATCTTGATGACAAAAGTGGATACACTTATATTTTACAGACTGTTCAGTTACAAAAAGTTGACACTATGCAAAACTGTCCTATCAGTTTAATCAACAGCACAATATAATGAAACTTGACTAATATATTTTAAGTTTTAAAATACACTATCTTTTCTCTCATTAAGAGATATTTGCATGTATGATCTAAGCAAGGCACCTTTGAGTTGAGCAGCCTTAGAAGTAGCAAGTACATTGCATTCTCAAATGAAGTACAAGATTTTGTATATCAGCAGATTGCAATCTCCGGGAATATATCGAAAGAGAGCAGAGAGGAACTCTTTACTACATCTCAATCTGGTCCCAATCAATTGTGCTGTCTCCAAAACCATCCGCTGAATGCTGAAGTCTGTTCCGACCTAACCTACTCATCATTGAAAGACCTGGCGATTTTAATAAGAAAGCATCATAGTTAGTCGCACTGAAACACGTAGACCGCTTTATGCATGATCTAAATTTAAGTCTGACTGTTAACTGCACAAACAAATAGTAATGATTTTTGGGGGCATGTGGTAGGTTTGTGAATTACGTACCTAAGTTGGTTGCATTTGAGCGTCAATGGACTGAGAGTGTGTTTAGTGCTCAGGTTCAATGTATACCCAGATTTTCAATTTTGGATAAGAATTCGATTGGATTTTTGCATTTGAGACAATGGACTGAGGGTTTATTTAGAGTTAGGATTTGATATAGACCCAGATTTCCAATTTGGGCTAAGATTTCGACTGGGTATATCATAGGATAACATGTGATATGGCCGTGACACCTTTAAACATATGAATATTTTAAATTTGTCTATAAAGTTTTAACTGATGAGTAAGTCAGCGAGGCCGTGGACCAGGATAAATAACTGTACTTCGATCAAGGAATTAGTGTATATATACATATATATGCATATGTTAGTTGAGGAGAGTCCTATTCTTTACAGCATTACTCGACAAGTTTAACCTTCATTTCCATCATCTGGTAGCTGACTTTTTAATCTTTACCTTGCTTGTTCCTATCATGTTATGTAATGTTAATAACTATAATGTACTTGGGATTACCTTCAACCATCCTGTAGAGAGCTGTCCACCATCCATCTCTGGGGACTTCGTACTGATCAAGAGTCTCTTCAATAACTTTGTTATGCTTCCCTTCAAGAACTGCTTGAAGAGTTATAACTGCATCCTTTGTTTTCTTGAGAATATTGTCATCATTTTCTAAAAGTTCCAACTGCACGAGGTCATTCTGTGATGAGGTGAGGCTAACAGCTAAAGCAAACTGTGCAGCAGCAGCCCAACGAGACGAGGCTAGCCATTTCCTTTTCCCATCTAGTTGCTTGGTTTCATGTGTTCCCAATATGTTCTCGCCTTCCCCGCTGTGTACTAAACTGCGCAAGTACTGAGCATTTGCAGCCCCGGTGCTTTCAACCATCTTGGAGAAAGAGCTCTGTTCATTTAGAAGCAGTGCTTCGGGGGTATCATACTCTAGGACCTGATACATGCAGATTTGATTAAATTTTTTAAAAACATAGCTACCCTAAACTATGAAGTACAAGCAACTTATCTGCATTTTAGAAAAATGCAAGTTGGTGTAACCTCAACATAAAGTAAAGCAACGAGATATATTCCATACCTGACCCGCATCTAGCAAAAGAATTCGGTCGCAATCAATAATCGTATTTAGACGATGAGCAATAATGAGCATTGTGCAGAATTTGAATTCTTCACGAATAGTTTTTTGGATAAGTGCATCAGTCCTAACATCAACAGCAGCTGTTGCTTCATCGAGAACAAGAATCTTCGATCTACGAAGCAATGCTCGAGCAAGACTTAGTAGTTGTCTCTGCCCAACACTGAAATTTTCCCCTGCCTCTGAAACCTTGACAAGTTGAAGGAAAGATAAAACTCTTAGTTGAAGCAAAGATAAAACGGGGTAGGTACATAGATTGAGCAGCATATGCTAAAGTGAGTCAAGTTCTGTACTCCGGAACTATTAGACTTTATCTTGAAAACTGATAGTAGAATTATTATCTTTATTTAATACACAATCTAAGCAACTATAGCTTCTCACTGACGCACCTATGGCCCCTAATCCCTTGGTTGTGCCATTTACAATTGAGGAACTAATTGGACGGCCAAGGTGAAAAAGCGAAACAATTTTTGCTGAAGAGTGACAATAGGTCTGACATCTTATAAACCTTAAAAATGATCTTTAACAAGCGGAAGTTCTCCTTATGAATGGCATCATTGAATGACAGGATCTTTTTACATACATACAAGGCATAATCTCATGCAAGAAGTATATGGTCTCACAAATTACGAATCTCATAATTTTGTGTTATTTTTACTAACTGAAATGTAGATATAAAAGATTCATGCTACATGAACTGAGCTACACTATAGCAATAACCCCTCTACAAAGGAAATTATTTTGTATTATTCCTCCTCCTCAAAGTGACATTTCAAAATCAGTTTTTTCAAAAGGAAGTTTATTTTTCTAAACATACACCTGACATTAGTAAGAAATGGAGAATCGAGGAAACAAAAGTTTTTAAGCTAATATAAGTACAAGTGTTGGATATTACTAATAAAATTGAATTCAGTAAGGATTAAAAACCTTCACTGTCTTACCTATTGAGCAGTAAAGAAACTTAAACTTCTGCATAAATCTTGCACAACTTGAACAAATTGTCGCTCAAATTGCAAGTATTTAAAAATATATATATATTCAAGATAAAATGCTTTGAAAGATGATTGAAAATTAGACATATAAACATGGAACATAATTAGTTCTGAAAAGACATGTACATTATCAATCCGACATATTATGAACACTCAGTTTTTATGCTTAAATACCTCTGCGTCCAGCCCCAAGGAATTCCTCCTGATGACATCCTTCAAATGTGCCCTCTCTAGCGATTCCCATAAATCAGCATCATTATGTTCATCAAAGGGATCAAGATTGAATCTCACGGTTCCTTAACAAATAAAAATAACATTAGGAAAATAAAAGCTCGAAGGCAAGAGGTTTTTATCAAAAATTTTCTCCTCAAAAACATCTCCTTCTATATTGATTAAAGACTCAGCTTCTCCCCACCACCCCTAAAATAATTGTTAGGCTTGGCTGCTGAGTTTGATTAAAATACCCGTGCTTTGCACAGGCTATATGTTTGTATTATTAAAAGTCTAAAACATAAAAAAGGTCAAAGAATATTTATGTTTCGTGTGTCATCCTTCTGTTCTATAGAAACAAGATTTACTGAAAGGTGCCGTTGTCAGAGCTGAACTGACCCGCGTCCATTTTATTTTGGCTTCTTCTGTTTTGCAGAAGTTTCTGACCGAACCAGAAATACAAAAGATGACTTCTTATAGGTTTTACCTGAAAAAAGAACTGGCGCCTGTGGTATTATACCAAGAACTTTACGAAGATCTGTCAGTCCGAATTTTGAAACATCATAATCATCAATCAAAATTTTTCCCTTTTCCAGTTCAACAATTCGAAATAAAGCATTAAGCATGCTAGATTTTCCTGCTCCAGTCCTTCCTACTATCCCAACCTTGTCAGTTGGAGAAATTGAGAAGGATAATCCATGCAATACTGGAGGCAGTTCAGGCCTATAACGGAGAACAACATCCTTAAATGTGATTGATCCCGAGGTAGGCCATCCAGGAGGGGGGCGGTTGTTTTCAATAATAGATGGACCCTCTGGAGGAAGCTCTATATATGTGCCAACTCGCTCAACGGCATTTAAACTATTCTCGGCTAGACTTGCAAGTCTCAATACAGCAGTCAATAAGCTTGTGATATTTAATGCGTAACTTAGAAGCAGACCCATTGTAGAGGCAAAAGCTTCCTGGTTTTCTGCCCTTCCATTCTGCACAACAGCAAACGTTGCAGTAAGCCAAATCATGACTCCCCCCAATGTTTCCAAGCGGATGGCCAACCAACGATTTCCACTCATGTTCACAAGAGTAAACCTTATATTATTGTCCATGGAGTCTGCGTTAATCTTGGCCATCCGATCATAGGCTTTATATGCCCGAATAGATGACAAGCCATTTAATGCTTCTCCAAACTGCGCATACACGGGAGATCTGGTAATAGAATCTAAGCGCTTCACTTCACGTGCCGTACTCTGCAAGGACATATAGTGAGATATTGATTACTTGAGGAAGAAGATGATGTCTTACGAGATTCTTAACTACTTCTTGCTCATATCTATGCATCAATTTATCCAGAAGAACACTTTATTTGATATATTAATTATTTATTAATATCGATAAATTGGTTAAACTGGATTATAACATCAAGAGAGTTATACACTGATATAATGTGCAAATATCATAATCAATCATTTGAAATGATACTACTTTGCTCTAAAAATAGAAAAGAGGTAATAAGGTTTATGCAAGAAGTGTTTATGTACCTGAAAATATAGATAGGCTCCATAGAACAAGAGTAGAAGTGGCAATATGGCCCACAAGGACATAGTGCTCAGTATTCCAATTAACACAAAAGTCGAAATCAGCTGGGATACTTGGCCTAAAAACATATTCACAAAAGGCCCAACATTACGGTCAATATCACCTAGATCCTTCGCAAACCTATTGATAATACGGCCAAGTGGATTGGTATGGAAGAAGACCATTGGTGCCCTTAATATAGAGTTGAGCATAGCTTCATGCAACTTTCTGGATGCGTAAAGGCTTGATAAGATTAACCAATATGAATTTGCCAATGTCACAAAAACCTAACCAATTGTAAGAAGGAATTCAATTTATGCATTTCCAACAAAAACAATTGCAAACTTTTATATATTGTTAGGAGGATACAGACTATATGTAAATTATACCTGACCAAGCGACAGAAGTGAATAAATCAAATTATAAAAGCCAGGTCCATGTCTCTTCGGGCTACTTGTATCTGTCCAAACACTTAACCATGTGCTACTTGTAACTCGCAAAACTTCGGTAAGGACATAGCACATGAAGAGTATCATAACTACCCACCACCCTCCTAATGCATTTTTATACCTGAAAGGTAAGAAAAGGCGTTAGTGTGAAAAGATAGTATATATAATGTAGCGTTTACATCTAAAATGTCGAGAGGCTACTAGGTTCGATAAAATGATACGCATGATCTCCATCCAACCCAATCAAGAAAAAAGAAAATGTCATGTATGAATTTTTGACAATTGACGACATGAATAACAATGTTTAAATTATGTATTAGAATTTAATCATCAAAAATATATCGATAAATATAGTAAAATCTTGGAAAAAGAAAATTAAGAAAAAAACAATTATGCTTGCTTTGCAGATGAGCAGTCAGTAGTATTTGTAGAGGTTAATTTAATAGATGCATATAATGAAACAACACAGCTGTAGAACCCAATCTATAACCAATTAAAGGCTCAATTGCAATGACTGGGATGCAACTTGGTTTATTAGTCCACCCAAAAGGTCATGTTGGTACACTTAACCATATTGTTAATGTTAACCTATGTACACTATCTCATCCACGTGTTCCAACGGAACTTAGGTCTACTGAAATACAGAATTGCAGAAAAATAACATTTTAAATAAATGCATGACTTGCACGAAACTGTAATCATTATAAACACATAACTTAAGTTTTAACTACATTTATTGGTTTATAACCAAATATCAACTATCGAAGATCAAAGACTAGATGACTGCCACATTGATCTGAAATTATATCAAAAGAAACTTTGCATCAGAAACCAGTTCTTCACTATGAATAAATATATAAGATTCTGATACCAAGTATGTTATCCTCGAGAACTTTATAACAGAAAAGTAAGTGGCTGCGTCAGGTTGGTATATAAGAAGCACCTAAATAGTAAACACAGGTAGCAGATTGAAAAAACACACTAAAATAAAAAAAATTGGTAGAAAAATTAGTTACTGCTTACCTATCCAAAACTTTCCAACTGACTACTCCTGTTTCCCTTTCTTCTTTTTTGATAAGTATAGATTTTCCTTCATTTTTCTTTGTCTGGCTTGCATCCTGAGGAACCTCGTTTGTTTCACCATTCACAGTAGGTTTTGAAATATTACTATCGATGTTCAAGCCGTCTTCAGTATCTTCCACATATTCTTCCAGTTTCCCTGCATTCTCCATTAGCTTTTGGAACAGTTGACCGTTGTTTGACAGTTCCTCAAAAGTTCCCTCCTCTTTCACCTTTCCTTCATGCACTAGAATGACTCTGTCTACTTGTGAAAGAAAATGTAGTTGGTTTGTGACAAGAACTCTTGTTCTCCCTCTCAGTTCTTCCTTAATACATTTTTCAAAAACCTGGAGATGCAACAGAAGTTTTATCAATATATCAACAGTGACTACAATTATGAGATCCCAATGTAGTAAACCTTGAAAATTTGTCGAGGAATGTAGCCCATGTAGAGTGTACAGAGAAATATAATAAGGGTAAATGTACCCCAAATCTATGCTTAGTATCTTTCTTCTGAGTAGAGAAACAGAAACAATAACCTAGGACCGCTTAAACTAATAACTATTTGTTATTAAAAGTAAAGCTACCTGTCGAGCCACATGAGCATCCAGAGCACTTAAAGGGTCGTCAAAAATATAAACATCTGAATCGGAATATACAGCCCTGGCCATGGATACTCGTTGCTTTTGCCCTCCACTAATATTAACCCCTCTTTCGCCAATCTCAGTAAGATCACTCCCCTATACAAGCATTTGAAGGTCAAACAATTTGATCAAATTGACAAAAAACAATAATTCCATATTCCATATTACATTTATAACATTAGCAGCACAAGAATGTCGCATGAGCACTCACAGGAAGCAAGTCAAGGTCATGCCGCAAGGCAGTCACATCTATTGCCTTTGAATACCTTGTAGGATCAAATGCAGATCCAAACAAAATGTTCTGCCGTACCTGAAAATTAAAAAATGCATATTACACAAATTAGGATGCAAATACGGTTTTTAGACAGCCTTTTGTCTTTGGCTTTAATGTACACAATATTAAAAATGCGTTATACACCTCTTAACATAGTGTATCTCTTGCATAAAATGGAAGCAATGCCGAATATTGAGTTGAATGAATTTATTAACTGGTAGTTTCCAGACTAGGGAAATTAATTGATACAACAGAAAAGGTGCTTTCACTCACTGTAGCATTGAAGATCCATGATACTTGGGGAACATATGCAACTTTTCCTCTAATAACAACATTTGTCTCTCCAATTGGTGGAAGCTCTCCAAGCATCGCTGATACAAGTGATGTCTTTCCTTCTCCAGTGCTACCAACAATTGCGACAAGACTACCTTGTGGTATATCCAAATTAATATCTGAGAGTGTCAGCTCCTCTGACTGGAATAGAAAGAATAAAAAGTGTCCGTAAATATAAAGCATATGATTGTACAATTCCAAATGACATGTGTTAAGTGGAATCGTTTTTTAAGATATCTATCATTAGTAACATATGCAAACAAAATAGTGCATAAACTATGAACACAAACGAGACAAATGTCTAAATGTAAGCCGATGCTTTGCACTCTAAAGTTTCAAATCTTCCTAATGTAGCCAGATGGTACCGGCCAACTTGTGAAATTTCTATGCATCAAATGCCATCTCGGTGTTCTCTTTATATTTTTTGAATTGCCAATCTTAAACACAAATAATAAGGATATAGTTTTGCATGAACATAATTTTGTTCTGTATATTTTTCTCACAGTCTTGAGTTAATTTTTCACGGGTTTGTGGTCTAAAGTGACAGTATGCAATTAGGAGCAATCTTCTCAGGATTATTTATGAGAATATAATTCTAATTAAAAGAAGGCTGTTAGTGTATGGCTTGAAGTTTATTCTTATTATTTAACATGAAATATTAACCTTTGACTCCCAAGAAAATGAACCATTCTTGATTGAGACTGCAGGAAGTCCTGGTTCCAGAGGTGGGTTCGGCAAAAGAATTCTTTCCTCAGCCAAGAGAAGTTCCTCCAGTCGCTTCAAAGATACATTTGCATTTACAGCCTGCCAAAGGAAAACAAAATTAAAATCTCAAGTAAATGAAGTTAGGACTCCTATTTATCTTCTTTAAAAAGCAACATAAACAAGAGCATATAGAAAATCACCCAGAAATATTCCACTACTTACATAAGTGGCCAGATCATTTTTAGTAATTGATTCTTTGACCTAGGAAGTTGTAACATTAAGTATTCTAAATCTTCCTTCCAAATCATTTATAAGCGATCATATTAACATTATTATCTCATTGTTATTTCTTTCTGATAAATAAAATATTCAGCCAATTTACATTTTTTTAAAAAGAAGATATATTAGCAAGCAAAAATGACAGCCATGATTAGCAAGTCATGGACTGTCATCACCTGTTGATGTAAGCCAGTGCATTGTACTACCAGTGACATGCTACATTAGGCCAGAAAATGTAATGATATATGTGTATATATATCATATATATAACAAGGGAACAGACAACCAAACCTGTGTTATTATATTTGGAAGCATGAATAATGGAAAGCGCAGGACTGCGAACAACGAAAGTGATGTAAATGCCTTCGCAGGTGTTAAATCTCCTCCAAGTAAAGAAAACAATCCAAAGGACACCACAATCACGATAACGGGAATACTGTTGAGAATAAACATGTTGCACTGAAAGACAAGAATAAAGAGTATGATAAGTTATGATTAAATGAAAGGAAAATGACAATTACATAATAATTATTGAATATGGCTACAGAACATTAAGCAGAAATGCAAATAAGAGACATGGGATACTAGAGATTTTCATCATTGCAAATAAGAAACTTATCTGGCATGTCAAGTCTTCTAACTAGTCAGATTTTAACAATTGTGCAGCATGCTTTTCTGCTGCACATGTTCGTATGCAGGGGATTGGAAGTCTACGACGCTAAGAATAATGTTAATTGTCTTATCAACTTATGGGGAAAAGTATTGGGACTTCAAAATATGTGGTATTGGGAGTATAAACTTTGAATAATGAACATAGGGGATGGCATGTAAAGTCGACACATAATACATTAATTTACATTGAAGTTCCATTACGAAATGTCATAACTTTGAATGACAGTGTTCACTTAATCAAATATATACATAATCCTTAAAACTTTTATATGGCATACCGCCCCAAGTAGTTGCGCTTTCCAAAACCATGCCAGCTCTTCACCACGAACATTTTGAACTTTAGATTGGAAGCTACTTTCCCATGCATAACATCTGAAAGGTTTTGACCCATGAATGAGGAAGATCCAATCAACTACAAATATAGCACTGGTTTATAAAAAAACAATGTACACAGTACAACCGAGTTATACTTTACAGTGTCCATGGCAGCCAGAATTTCATTCATTAGGCCGATTCTCTTGTCAGTACGTAGCAGACCTTCCTTGGTCAATCTCTGCATTTTGCTTATGACATATGTCTGTCCAGAGAACAAAATTTCAATTAAATACACCCTTGTTAGCATGCAAAGGGTGAAAGAACGCGTATGTGCAAGCCATACACATACACGAGACATATAGACCAAAATGCAAGTTACATGTGCAATAGTATGCTATTAATGATGGACACTCGTCAATGTCCTGAAGGTACTAGAGGGTATTTTATCTAGGTCCACTTAATCAAGACAGATTATTTACATGCGTTTCTTTGGTATCTGTAACTAGCTTACTTATATTTTTAACTAATTCCACGATTCTCAAATTGAATAATATGGATTTACACTGCTCAAACTTAGCAGTAAATTTTTAAATGGACCTAGGAATCAGTGTCAAGGAAACTGTAACGATAAGTTGTGGAATGGAAAAGCAATCATAAGGAAAAAATGACAGATATTATCACTTCTTATGCACATTACACAGCTCAATATTTTAAATGTCTACCTGTATGGGAAACATAAGAACTAGAAGCAGTGCACCAAGAAGTGAAGCAACGCCAAGCTGTTGGTATAGAAGAACAAGCGCAATGGTGATACGAAAAGGTGCAGACCACAGAGCATGTAGTGACTGACAAACTTGCTGTCAAAAGAAAACAACCAGCTGACTATTGCACCAACAAACTTGAGCATTTATACTTTCCCTTATATTTAAAAGTAAATATATAGAATGATAAATGTGCAAAGGAAAAATGTCCCAACACATTGAACCAGTAATCAAAACCATGCAAATTTATTATATTATCTTGGTTCAGTTGCTTGTTAGTTCATGTACGTTCTGGGTGCGATATATGTTTCTCAAATATCTATTTATAGTGTAAAATTGCAGAGAACTAATAAGACAGATTGAACAAAAAATTGTGCGAAAACATTTAATAACAAGCTTCCATTTGTCTCTCTTCTTAATGTTAATGTAGTGTACCGTTATTAATAGTCATGAATATATATATATCATAAAGAATCATTTGCACGTATTTAATTTTTTAAATAATTTCCTGCTCAATATAGAAACCAATTGCATCAAATAAAAAGTGATAATAATATACATGCACAATATGATATGCAGAATCATGCCTGTAGTGATTCAGCATCAGTTGTCATCAAGTTCGTGACTTTTCCTGAAGGAAACTTTCTGCGACTTTCATGTGTTAGTTTTAATGACTTTCTGAATACTGCAGCAATCTACAGAAGAGAGTAAAGTTGTTTAGTGGCCTGGAAAAACTGAATGTAAAAGCTTGCCAGAAAGTAAATGAAAGAAATGTTTACAGCACTGAGATATTCATTAAAACATTACAACACCAGGATCCTAAATGTCATGCATGTTACACTGACAGTCAGTACGAATGATTAATTGATTACTCACGTGACCTAACCATGAAATATAATCCATCCAAGCATGATATGGTAATGTTCAAATAAGTGGAAGTTATGGTGATGATTTTTCTTGAAAAAAAGTAGGTACTAAAATTAAGTGGGGACAATAGTGGGAAAGGGTTTATTTGTTTTCACAACAAGACAAAAAGTGATAGAAAGTTTTATCATTATTTTTTTTGTAATCCTTACCTTATAAACAAATTGTAAATTCTACTAGATTTCTAGCAAACAACTGGATCGGTATAAATTAAATTATTATGAACAATTAATTTTTGGAATAGATGAGATAATTTTATCCGATTTCTTTATCAATTATATTAGTGTTTTGTTCTGCGGAGTTATAATTGGAGTACTACATGTCCTGCATAATGTTTCGCAATGTTCTGGTGCAGAATAAATTGCAGAACATATAGTACTCCACTAAACTTTTACCAGTAAGTGCGATAATAACTAAATATTTAGCATGAGATTCAACTGCATAGACAGCTAACTAATTTGAAGGAGAAACACCAAACTTACGTAAACACATATCATATCATTTCAACTGACTTTAAAGAGTCAGCACCAAAATTTCTGAAATGCTTGAACCAAACTTACCAGAGTTGATCGAAGGCGGTAGCCAACTCGCATGACATTCTGAAAATATTGAGCTTCAACCAACACGCCAAACACCTAACAAGTTCTCGATAAAATTATTCAACTAATAAATTTCATGTATAGAAGATTAGAAAAGGAGATAAAAGGTTATATTACATACCACGCCGACAAATATTAAGAAGGCATAGATGTAACCAATCCATGCTGGATCCCCTCGTTGCATAGACTGCAGATTAGGATACAAAAGTATAAACCAAGTAGGTAACGAGTAGGTTATAACACATGTAGTTTACTAGCTCCTCCGTTTTATTTTTCAAGTTCATAAAATCAAACAGTTTAAAATTTTAGGTAATTATATAATTTGTGACAGAGAAATATGGAGCTGAAAATCTACACGCTTCTGAGGAATTTGTGATGACACTTTACAGTATTGACAGTCATATTAAATGACATATCCCTTTTCCCTATATTGAACAAACACTGCACTTGATCAAGATACCACATGCTGTTTTTACTCTTCCAAGATACCAGATTACCTCTAACAACCATGTCGGCACAAAAAAATTCTACTCTTATATGTCCACGATCTCCAAACAAAATACTACGCTGAGTCTGAAATATCAAAATGTTATAATAACTGCATGGGGATGTGATTTTCTCCGTGGAAAGTAATAAATGGAAAAGTAATGTCCGGCCGAGTAACTGTGTCCAGTATTTTCTAGTAACTCTGATCCTTTGTTAGTCGGATATTGACCATTATTTATGAGTAACTTAATAGGGCTTGACCCGAAAGAATCTAGTTCTTAAGTAACTCCAAGGCATACTTCATTTTAGAGAGAATTCGCCTTCAAGATTGAGCTAAACCTACTAAATATTATAATCTACTGAAATCCTAGGCCCTCAAATTGCTGCATTAGATTAGAAAAAGCTCTTTTATCCCCGTTGATAAGTAAATCATTCACGTAGCCCACCAATAAGTTCTTCCAGAGCTACTTTCATATTGAAACATAAAATGATCACATACAAAACCTTTTTCTAAATCAAATTGTTACACATCTGCAGTAAACTTACCAAACCAATTCTTGGTGACCGTTTAAGCCCATAAAATGTCATTTTTAGCTAATAAAACAACCCTGACTCCCCCCTTTCCCCGCGAGCAACAAAGTCGGAGTTTACATTATTGGCTCATATGAATAAAAAATCAATTCCTCTGATTGTCATATTACTTGACAGTACGAATCATACAGATATTACAAAATAAAGAATATACAAAAACTATATATTTCATGGTATATTAAATAATGAAGTGGGACTGACCTCTAAGAGTTTGTTCAAAATCATAGGGCCAATAAACTGGGAAAGATCATTACCAATCTGCAAGTTGTCCAAACAAGAACAAAAATGTTAACTGATTGAAAACAACAGACTAGCAGTATTCGAGGCATACATGTTAGTGATAGTTAAAATCTATCATGAGATAAAAAGGTGAAAATGATAAAAAAAAAATTATATCAGATCTTGTAAATAATAATCCTTTAAAAGCTACATTCACTTAGATTACCAGAAGGATCGATATATAAAAATTGCAAGTATAGGTTGCATGATGATACATGTGTAGCACTAGAGTGTGCCAGTGTGTGCGTGATGTAGTTTGATATGGATAACTACCTTCCAAAATCCTCCCCACCAGAATCTGAAAAATCAGAAAGGATAACAGAATTCAGCAAAATGTTAAGATCTCGGAGACAACATGATATACATGCCGTCATAACATAAACACTCCATGTGCTAAACATATTTTTTTCAAAAGTATAAATTTTGATACCTTCCCCCCAAACTACTATTTAACGCTCTTAAAAGCCAAGGTTTAGGTCTGCGAGACTCCTCTGCCCAACATCTTTGAAACCTGAAGAGTCATATATTATAAATACCAGTTCCGTTAATTAAAAAAATAAGAAATATACCTAAGAAAAAAAGGGAACACACTTATTATTCAAAGTTTCAGTCTGGTCCCATGTATCCAGCCTCCATATATCCTTCTCAGTGAGAGGTCTTTTGTAGCCTAATTGCATAAGGGGGTTCATCCAGCTAAATATAATATCTGTGGCAGTAGAATCAAATGTTTTAGCTAATATGAAGTAATCTAAAGGGTAAACAATGAGCATCATGCTGCAAATATTTAATTTAATTTACATCATGGTTCAAAAACCAACATAATTAATCAAGTATTCTGATATTTTGTCCACCTATTAATAACTTTTTGCTAGAAGTAATATAGAATGTACAGAACGTACTAGATAATAGGTTGACATGTCTCTCCGGACAGATATCTTCTCTATCGCCAGGAAGTTTTTCATATTCACCATTATCTTCAGACTCAGTTAGCACCGGAACATAGTCAAGGTAAGGATCCAAACTGGGAACATATATAAGCAACATCACTCCTAACAAAACCTAAAATAAAGGAAAGACTGAGATCAGATTAATTATACAGGTAAGGGATGAAATTTTTAAAATGATAGATCATAATCAGTGTTCTACAATAAATTGTTAAAATTTGCAGACTCGCGTTATGTTCTTATAAAAAAGAACTTTTTGACAAGCTTCGCATACAGTCGACACATTAAACATTTTCTTTCTGCAATTATATAGCATGGAGACAAGCTTGCAGCCAGTCACAACAACCTTATCAGGGGCCAACCAGAAAACAAAACAAATAGGGAGTGTTACTACCTACCCTTATATTATACATTCAAAAGCTAAGACAAGCAAGTAAAATTCTCCAGTACGGGCATTAGGAAAAATGCAGCAGAAATATATTCCAATTCCCAGTTATATTTCATTCAAATTTGAATCCTTTTATCTGAACCATGTCTAATCTTCTACTAACATTTATTTGGTAATGATGTTCACAAAGTTAATTTTAAAAGTCAGGGAATCAATTAGCAATATTTTCGGTGCCTCACTTGGCAACTATATTGTGGTCAACAAAGGAGCTACTAGTGTGGCCTGGCCTTATTTCGACAGTTTCAGCAATTTGCCAATTTCCCAAACTTGAAAATGTCAATACAGCTATCTTGCATGTACTGAGATGGGCAGAAAGGTCACGGTTACTCTAAACACACAGTTAACCGATTTTTCTAAACTTTATATACAATAAAGTGTCCTAAGACTCATACCAGTCTCCTAATGTTAAAATGGGTACTTTAGGCATATCACAGAGTAATAATATATATATATACCAAAATATTAAAAGTTTATAAAAGGTAGTGCCTAACCTGGATGAAGACCTCACTGATGTAAAGATATAGGACAGATCTGCAATGATTTAATAAATGCATTAATGAATATTTATAGACCATGGGCCTTTTTTCTATCAAATTATGGGCTTTAACTTCAAAAACAATACAAAATAATTCTACTCTTACACACAAGTTACAAGAATCTCACTCACTTTATGTGCATGGTTTCAAAATGTTGAATGATAACAGGTCAAACTGCACATTGGTTGTCTGATAGCATCTTTTTCGCACAAAAGTTTCAAAAAACTGTTTCTAGGAGCTATCGTAAAATTTTAAAGGGAAGTTATACCGAAAAACTAACCGGTCATAAAAGTCTTTTACTGACCAAACCAGATTGAGCATCACAGTGTCCCCCAGCAAAGCATAAATGACACCAAACCTAACAAACCAACGGCCTTCTAGGATATACACTTTGGTTTCTACAACAAGCATGGTGAGCATAGAACACCAGGCAAGTGCCTTGATAATTAGGGTGACAATCTGCAACAAGTAATGATATAATGAATAATTACTCAAATTAGAGCATTTAAAGGGGATATCTTTAGATAAAAAGGGCGATAAAATAAGCAAATAAAAAAGGTCCAGGATAAAGGGCGCGATAATCTTATAGAAAACAGAAGTTGTTAAATTTAAATATACTCAAATTACCAAAATTAGATTAGAATATTTCAGAAATATGTATTAAAATGGTAAATCTTAACATTCTAGCTTACTTTTTTAAAATAAATTGGAAAATCTACTGAATGCATTTTCTGAAAAAACTTGAAATAGAGCTTATCACTATAGAAGCAGAATTTACCAAAACCCTGCTGAAGAATTCTAATACGCTCTTCATACAATGAGATTTTGCAGCATAGAATGAGTTACTGTGTATACATAGTCTAAGCTTGATAGTTGGCAGTAGTAAGTTCTCTATTTTATTTATACAATGATGTATCATTGTAGTTTCTAACCGAGGTGCTTCTAAAAGACAAAACCTCACTACTTCTAATAAATTAAACCGCAAAAGTAAAACATTGAAGGGACCGGATTTCCCACCTCAAATGGGGCAAGACTATTCTGTCCATCTAGATTTACCGCAGATATACCCATAACTAATCGAAACAAGGGTTCAGCAGTACAGAAAACAGCCAATAGTCCCAACACATAGTTGTAGTAGTTGGACCTCAGTCGGAACCTTTGAACTTTCAAATCTTTCTTAGTTCGCCATATTCGATACAAGCACAGACCGACGACAATTACATAAGAAAAAAAGATGACCACAGAGTCTACACAAGGTGTATATATTCCAAATGCATTTTCGACTGCCTTTGCCCACACCCCATCTGCCACTGGCTGACAATACCAATCAAATGGTTTAATAGCCATCCTTAGTTACTTGTGCAGTTCTATATCACCACTATACGTTACAAAAGCATTACTCCCCCAATACTCTATATAGTTGTAGACTTGCACTTTACTGCTACTAAGTTGATTCAACAGTTCCTCATGTTAACAGAACTAGATTCCTGCAAAAACATGATAATGGTAAGTTCAAAATTGTGATATTAGCAACTACAAACATAAAGAATCACCTAAAGAACTTATTAGATGCAAAACAACCATTTGACAATTGGAGGAAACCAAACATTGGATTCATTTTTATGAGGCCTTCTTTTAAAAGCTGACTTGAAAGAGATAACAAGTAACTCAAGCATTTATCATAAATCAGACCATACATAAATCCTAACTTTAACCTCTTACAAGAGGCAAAAAGCACATGATTGAACCTTTCGCCTATCAAAAGTGGTTAGCAAGCCTAATCAAACACCACCTATATCTCGCAAGCATTCTGGATACGGAAAATGTGTGCAAATCTTACCCCTACATCTAGTAGTAAAGACAATGTAAGGCATTTATACTTAAACAAGTCCTAACCAGTATAGTGACACAAATCTTACCCCTAATCCTAGTGGTAAAGACAAAGGAGAGCATTTATTATACTAATAATCAATAATCCAGAACCCTAAACCTTAAATCACATGACTATTTTAATTTTTAATTGCCTTCAATCTACATTAATTTTCAGTAAAGAAAAAAACTAAAATATCAGGAAAGAAAAGAAGTCAACTTAATACAAAAATCTTAGGTATCAAACTAACAAACTTAATTAACCCACCAAACTCTCACAACCCACATACAAAAATCAAAACCAAACCTCAAAAATCACAACACAACTCATTAAACATGCAAAATCTTGATATTCAAGATTAACTTGATCAAACATCCAACTAAACATAACATATGAAACAGAGTACATACATAGTTTTAAGACAAGAAACTGCTTTACAAGTAAATGTGAAACATGAAGTTGAATATGCTTACCTAGTACAGCAAACACCAAACTGAAGTCAAGGGTACATACAAAGCACACGCATGTGTGAGTGAAGTCTTAATAATAAAGAAAAGCGGGTCTCATTTCTTACAGAGTCAATGTTGATAACTTGTGGGAGGGGAGAGATCTATGCCAAATAATATAATAATAAAGTTTTGGATATTTGGAATGAAAGTAATAATAATGTCACACCTAACTGTCATTATAGCACACTAGCTAGCACTGTAACACACATGAAGTCATTGCTTACGGGCCTAAAAAACTGATTGCTTTATTAGGGTGCCTTCCCCAATCACCGTGATAGAAATCGATTAATTTATCAAAATTTTTTGATAAATTGATAAAAAAATATCTGATAAATCGTCAATAAAT
Organism: Apium graveolens; assembly: GCF_009905375.1. Taxonomy (NCBI): domain Eukaryota; kingdom Viridiplantae; phylum Streptophyta; class Magnoliopsida; order Apiales; family Apiaceae; genus Apium; species Apium graveolens. Next base: position 204,375,023 of record NC_133657.1, on the reverse strand, counting down.
TATTTGATTTTTAAAAAATTATGGATAAATCATAAATTGATATATGAACGGTATATTTTTAATTTCCGAAAGCTATAATTACGGTTCTGTTCGGAATTACTTTTAAAATTGTACTGTCGTTAGAAAAAGTGTTGTAAAAATCAGATGGTTGTTTGGTATTTTTTTGATAGGTATATATTTTGATGCAAAAAATTAAAAAAATTAATATTTTTTATAAGATTTGATGGTAAAATCAACATGTGATTCTCTTAAAAGCTGAATCTTTCTCTAACCGCAATTTTGAGATAAAAACATTTTTCTGAAAAAAAGATTTTGAGTTTTACCAAACAGTTTTTAACTCCAACACAAATTATGGTCCAAAATGTCACTTTTGAAAATTAAGGCCCAAAATGTCACTTCACGATGGAACTTCGTGTAGCGTTTAAGGCGTTTTTCTTTTCAACCCCTAAAACGGTATTTCGTGTAACGTTTTGTTGTTTTTAATAATTTAAAAATAATAAAAACGTTACTTAAAAGAACGTTTTAACCTGTTTTTTTTAAGTTGGCAAAACGTGAGATTAAGTAGTGTTTTGAAACCAAACACTACATTATGTAACGTTTTGACCCCAAAACACTGGTTTAATCTAACGTTTTACACATATATTTTTTTTAAGAAAATATTTTTAACCTCAAATAAAAAATTGTTAATTCCCAAAATAGAAAAGAAATATTTAAATTGTTTCTCAAACCCAAAAGGTGATTGGTAAACCCTAAAATGTTAAAATTTATTAAGTTATACTTTTAAATTTAAAATTGTTTAATTTAAAATTTACACTTTTGGTTATTAGGGTTTAGGGCCCTACACCCTAGCCCTAAACTCTACACTCTAAACCCTAAATCAATTTAACATTTATTACTTTATTTTTTAATATTTCTAAAACCCAAAGGGGATCGGTGAACCCTAAATGTTAAAAATTATTAAACAATAGTATAATCTTAAATTTTAAAAATACTAAATAAAAAAGAAATATCGAAAACATACACACAAAATATTAGTTCATCTAACGTTTTCCACCTTGGAATGTAAAAAAAAGATAGCAAAACATACTTCTCGTAACATTTTGTCCTGTTTTCAAAACGCTACACGATATGTAGTTATAAAGTGACATTTTTTTTTACCCAAATAGTGACATTTCGGTACCAAATTTCCTATATGTGACAAATTTTCTTTTGCAAATACAGCAAACCGCAAAATGTATAAGCCCAAATGATACTGGGTAGACATTTATTGGGCCCAAATAAAAGCCCAATAGGTCAGTCTCTTCGGCCCAAACCGCAAACAAATATAAGGTGCTCAAAGAGCAAGATCCATGATAATTTGCTCATCTTCCCTCTTTTTTAGTATCTGGGTATGTTTTCACTCCCTTTACATATCATTCTTGTAGCAACAATTATAAATTAGGGGATAATAATTATGCATACATGTGTATATTTATTGTTAAGTTGAATTTGTGATTGATATATATTTGTTTGTGTATGTGTTGTTTCACATTGATTATTTGTGTAAAATTATTTTATTTGAAGATGGTATGTGAAAAGTTTGAATCTTAATATGCATAGAGTGTAAAAATTTGATTATTTTTATGAGTTTCTTGAATCTTGGAAAATAGCTTGTGATGGAAATGTATGTGGTTTTTTTACAGAGATTATGTGTGTGAAATTGTTTTCTTTGAAGATGGTATCTGAAAAGATTGAATCTTTATATGCATATAGTATGAAAATTGGTGAATTTTACGGGTTTCTTGAATCGTGGCAAATAGATTGTGATGGAAATGTATGTGTTGTTTTAGATAAATTATGTGTGTGATATTGTTTTGTTTGAAGATTGTATGTGAAAAGTTTGAATCTTTATGTGCATAGAGTTTGATAAATTGATGATTTTACGGCTCTCTTGAATCTTGGAAAATAGCTTGTGATGGAAATGTATGTGTTGTTTTAGATAGATTATGTGGGTTATACTGTTTTCTTTGAAGATGGTATGTGAAAAGTTTGAATCTTTATAGGCATAGTGAGTGATAATTGGTAAATGTTCCATAGTTCGGCAAAAATTTGGATTAGTATTATGTTTTATGTGTTTCTTGAATAGAATATGTATATTTGTTGATAAGTTGAAATTGTGATTGATATAATGTATGTAGTGTTGGTTTACATAGATTATGTGTGTTATATTGTTTTCTTTGAATATGGTATGTTAAAAGTTTGAATCTTTATATGCATAAGTGTGATAATTTTGTTAGTGTTATGTGTTTCTTGAATGTTGGAAAATAGATTCGGATTAGTATTATGTTCTATGTGTTTCTTGAATAGGGTACGCTGAGGGGAGTGAGTGAGGAGGGGGAGGGGGAGAATCTTGTTACTAGGCTATCTACGAAACTTATGTTTCAGTTTTTATTTGTACCGGATTTGAGTTGTATTAGTTTTGCCTGGTTTGTGGCCGTATATGAAAATTAGATAAGGGCATCTCCAATCACATCTTTATATGTTATATTACTTCATTTTTAGCTTTATAAATGAAGTTATTGAGCTCCAACCATGCATTTCTCTATCTTTATTTATAAAGAAAAACACAATTCAACTCCAAATTTGGAGTTACACTATGCATATAAAGTTATTATTTTTATAATAACCCCCTCACATTTTAATCCTGTGTATGTCTATATCTATCCGTACGAGGAGAAAACTTCCTATACGTTTCTAGGGGATAATAAATAGCGTCGTTAAGAAATATCTCTATTTTAATATATTTAATCATCATACATAGTGATACAGTAGTTATAAAATAAAGTTTGAAGGAATGATTGGAGATGAAATGCTATTATGAAGTGAAAAAGATGAAAATTTGAAGATAAAATGGTTATTAAGTAGAGGAATGGTTGGAGGTTGCCTAAGAAATAAAAGAGATATCACATCTTTGTTAAGGTATTGATGATAATGAAAAGTAGTAGAAGCGTGAAAGATACTAATTCTGTTTTCGGGTAAAGAATTTGTTATGAATCTTATGATTTAATTGTTAATAATAACAGTGTGGCCTGGATTGTTGATGAAGTGTAGGCAATATGTAGATAATATGATTCAATTCTTCGAACGTGTGGGGAAGCGTGTTTTCGTTAGTATTAAAATTAACTACCTTTATGGCCAGAACCAACTGAGAAGAACATACACTTTTTTGAAACAGGTAGATTAATTGTTGACTGACTTGTAAGTTCTTACAATCTATGTTTTTTGTCTGCTATTTCAGCATCTAATATTTAGCGTTGTCCTAATATATTCATTATGTGTTTTGTGTGAGCCACGAGTTTTTGTTCATTCGTATGCAGTGATGCTTCCTCTTGTCAACAATATTTTCTTTTTCTACTTTTATATCATTTAATTTCCAAATTCTGTTATCTATCTAGGTAAATTAGTGTGTTGTGTACTAAATTTACTTGTACTTATTTATTTTCCGAATTTCAATTGAGCAGAACATACAAGAAATTGGCATTATCGATACTTAAGTAATAACTGTTTTTGCTGATATAGAGAAGATGAAGGAAGAAGAAGTAAACAAATGCCAGATTCAGGAATGGTACCCGAAATTTAGATCTGACTCCATAAAAACCATAATTCATGAACTTCCCGAATCCTTTGTTCAATACCTTCTCGATGATTACGGTCCATTCTTGCTTCCTCTTTCCATCTCAAATGATGATGCTTTGCCGAATAGGATTCATAATCCTGAAGAGGAAGAAGACTTTGTAGTGCAAGAAGGATCTGAAGATGAAGCAGAACAAACTTCTCCTCCACCTTCTTTTGAAGAGCTAGAATTGAAGATCAAGGAATCAATTGAATCCCTTGGGGGTTCTGTCTTTCCTAAGCTGAATTGGAGTGCTCCTAAAGATTGTGCCTGGATAAGCTCAACTGGAAGTCTCAGATGCACTTCTTTCAGTGAGATTGCTCTTTTGCTTCGCTCCTCTGACTCGCTTGTTCATGACTTGTGCCATGCATATGATTCATGCTCTGATAAGACCTCGTCAAGACCCACAACCTTTTTCCTTGCCCTTCGTAAGTGGTACCCATCCCTCCGACCGGAGAGGGAATTTCGTTGCTTTGTACGCGATCAGATCTTAGTTGGAATCTCCCAGCGGGAGGTCACTGGATACTACCCTACCATTCTTGAGGATAAAACCCATTTGGAAATGGTAATCCAAGAAATTTTCAGAGATAAGGTTAGCCAGAATTTTGAATTGGAGAACTATACCTTTGATGTCTATGTTACCACTAGCAGGAAAGTTAAAGTTTTAGATTTTAACCCCTGGGGAGCATTCACATTGCCATTGCTGTTCAATTGGGAAGAACTGGAACAAACTTCTGACGTAGAGGAGAATGGGTTGGAGTTTCGGATTGTAGAGAGCCAATGTGGAGTTCGACCAGGTCTAAAAACTGCCGTTCCCTATGATTACATTGATACCAGTCAGGGAAGTGGTTGGGATCAATTTCTCAGAAATGCTGACGAGGAGGGGCAGCGACAGAGAACGTATGCTGAGGCAGGTGCCTAACAACTTGATCCCGGACTGGAAAAACGGTATATTTTTTTTCTTGTCATTGTTCAATAGGATATTTTCTGTGGATTTTAGCGCCTGAAGCTTGTAAGTAATGCCAGCAGAGCTTTTTTGACAAACTAGTAGGGTTACTTTTGTATTTCATCTGTATTTGTTTTTCAGGCCTTACAGTTTACACTGCTCTTTATTGGTAACGTCTCTCATATGATTGTTTACTAGTAGGGTAATTGTTTTTGCTGGTTGATTTATTTTGCTGGTTGAATTATTAGAACAAAAAATATGCTAAATCATTATGTCAACTCTCTTTGTTTTTCGGAGCTTATGTTTCCGGACGAAACTGTTATATAGAACAGAAAGAAACATGGGAGGAAAATTAGAAAGAAAATTCTGTGGCAGAACTTGAAAAGTAACCAGAATTGAAAAACAATGGTAAAGTTGTTTAGAATCATTTCTAGTAATATATTTTATAATTTAGAGCTTTTTTTTTTGTAATAGTATGCACTGATTCAAGCTGTGTTCAATTAAAAATTAAAAATATAGTAGTATCAAAAATTTATCAAGCTTGCTCATTACTGGTTGTCTCTAACAAGATTAGGGGGTGTGTAAATTTTCGAGTAAATCAGGTCATTTTGTATAGTTTCAGCCAAAACAGTAGATTCTATTCACTGGACACAAATGTTCAAACATGAGAACCTATTTGCAAATGGAATAAAAAGTTGAACAAGAAATTGTTATTAACAGCTTAATAAGAACAAATGTTTATATAGCACCAATGTTCTTGAGCCCAAGAACCACCCCAACTCCAATAATGTGACCAACAGTTCCACAAGCCAATGTGTCTGCAAGAGTGAAACCAGCAGGGTCCCCTGTTTGTAGTCCAGAGTCCCTCGCTTCAAGCTTTAAGCCTGCGGTCGCCTTCCTGTTTGCGGATGGTGCTAATCCGAATCTTCCTGCGAAAAGCATTAGGCTTGTAGAAGTCACCATTATCTGCCATATGCAAACACATATATTAGCTCAGTCTTGTAGTATAGAAAATCTACTAAACCTTGTCTTTCGTTCAAGTGTTTGATGGAGTAAGATGTTGTTTATGAGTGCGTGTCAAGAAGGTGACTAACCAAGTTTGTCGATGATCCAATGAAATCACAACGAGCTCCCAGAGCTCCATTCCCTTTGCGTTTCATTGGCTGAACTGCTACCTGTCACACAGTGACGATACATTTTCTTAGCCTTAGAGACCGTTATATTTTTCAGAGAATGACAAAGCCTGAATCCTCACTGCTATGTTTAGGACAAGTTTAGTTAATAACAAAACTTCATAAACCTTCAAGAAGGTGCACTTTCTATTATACTACAAAAAGAAAAAGATCTGCAATATGTTGATTGCAATAACTGTGTTTACCAAGCCAATGGCCCTCTACAGACTACAGTAATTTTTCTTGTTAAGTTCATGTCATCTAAGGTTGATATTTTTAGACTTTTAGTTTAATTGCACGAACTTAAATACTCACGTACCCATGTCTTAATTGAGCCTTGAACCTTAACCTAAAGTTGAACTGCTAGAAATTTGACATAATGCAGTTGCCTAGGGGCGTCAATATCGCACACGACCCCAAACCCGATCCGAAACCGACTCGATTCATAACCCGATTTACTGAGGGAAAACCCGAAAGTGAACCGAACATGACCTGCACAACCCGAAAGTGACCCGAAATGACCCGTTATTAAGAATTTCATTTATTTCCACTTAAAAGTTTGTTTTCATTTAATTTTAGGTAATTTTAACTTGATCCAAAATTGACCTGTTTACGAACACGAACACGACTCGAAACCCAAAATTTCCACCCCTACAGTTGCCTCTGCAGTAAACTTCCACTATACTTACCGTTAAAGCTTAAGAGATTTCATTATTTGGAAAAGGCCAAAATAGGGTAAAAACAAGACCTACATTTCAGTGAACAGAACTAGCTGCAAATTTTTGAAGTCGTTTTTTTTGTAAGAAGCTGTAGATCAAAACATAAATTGTTCCTGGCCTAACATTTGAATACTGTTCTTTCCAAAATCTTAACAAGCTAACGTAGCAGATATGTGACAAGCATCGAATACGAAAAAAGAACATTAATAACAGGAAATGAGGACTGACCAGGCCTCTGACTGGAGAAACTGATGAAGAACTGGCTCTTAGACCACTGAACTGAGGGAGAGATGTCATGACTGCAGTTGCCATTTTGCTACTCACAATGCAAAGATTCTATGTATTACTATTCTAGTTTTTTGTATAAATTTAAGTTGCAGTGGATTTTGAAAAGTTTTTTAAACTGGAAGCAGCTCAGTGTTGTGACAACCACATGAAGGGTTTGTGGCCTTAAGAGTAGTTGATGCAGGATACACTAAGAATCTTGTTGCTGACTTGGCACTTGTGTATTGGTGATCACCTTTAGCAATTGGATAATATTTTGTTTCACGCCTACCAGGCGTATTATTCACCTAAGGTTTGGACTGGAAAAAATGAAAAACGTTTTTTTATAATCAGGTGTCCGTGTCAGCTTACGCGCACCTCGACTAATCCCGAAGAAGGCTAAAGTCCCTGCCTCAACCAGTTGAGCTACACGGGGTGGGTATTTAGCGAAGAACATTGCTTATTACTATAGTACTTATAACATATTTATGCATTTCAAGATTTATTTTTTAAATTACGAGTAAATATATACATAATCTTAATACTCAACAAATGATTGTTACATAGCAGTTATTTATCACGATATGATATACTATGGAAGTCATTTTTCAATAAATGATTGTTACAACACAGTTACTTATCACGGTTTGATATGTTATGAAAATCGTTGGTTTAAGACCACCACAGATATCTATAAATATGATGTTGTAGATCCATATAGAAACATGCAAGTGTATTAAAAAGTGAAAGTATAGTAATTACCTACTATGTCTTGATAGTTTGAACTCTGCCAAGGTATTAGTTCTTCACAAGCCACAATTTGGATGTTAGAAAGTTTATGTGCTTAATGTTGATTAAGATGATTCTTAAACAAGTGAATACCCAAAAATTGTGAAAGTTTTGAGAGCCATAATGGAAAATGTCTGCAAATTATGAAAACATGTAAGGTATCAAACTTCCTCAGTCTTAATGTCTGCACTGCTAGGAATGTATTGATTGCAGAGTTCTTCGTGCTGTTGCTTCTTGTACTCGTACTCATGAACTTCAGCATTTCTGTTTGCATCTAACCATTTGATAGCCTCTTTGAAAGAAGACCTCATCTTCCTCTTAACAGATAGTTTAAGATTCTTATTTCTTTCGGTGCAGTCTCTTATTTTATATACATAATCCTCAAATGCTTTCATTGCATTCATCTTTCTCCTAAATTCTTCATCTTCAGTCTTGAACTGTTCAGCAACCTGAACCATTTTTTCGATCTCCTCATCTGTCAGCATTCCTTTTTTGATAATTTGAATGCTGTTTTTAATTCCAGTAGTATTATCTTCATCTTCAGCTGAAGCATTTAGTACCCCATTAGCATCAATTGTAAAGGTTAAACGATAAATAAATTTTCCCCTTGGACCAGCAGGAATATCAGTTAGCTCAAACTCTCCCAGAAAATTGTTATCTTCTGTTCTTGCTCTCTCACCCTCAAAAACTCTGATTCGGATGAATGTTTGATTATCAGCCGCTGTTATATAACTACCTTGCATTGTATTAGGAATAGTTGTGTTTCTTGGAACAACTACAGACATGAGTCCACCTTTAACTTCAGTCCCGAGAGACAGAGGAGTCACATCAATCAGCTGCAAATTCTTGATCTTTCTATTACCCTCTCCACTTAATATAGCAGCTTGGACAGCTGCACCGTAGGCAACAGCCTCATCAGGATTTATGCTCTTGCAAAGTTCTTTCCCATCAAAAAACTCTTGCAAAAGCTCTTGTACTTTTGGAATTCTAGAAGAACCACCCACAAGAACAACATCATGGATCCTGCTCTTGTCCATCTTCGCATCTTCCAAACATTTCTTTACTGTCTCCACACAAGATCTAAACAAATCCATGTTTAAATCCTCAAATTTAGAACGGCTGATTTTTGTGCAGTAGTCAATTCCCTCGAACAAAGAATCTACATCAATTATTGTCATAACATTATGAGACAAAAACCTCTTTGCCTTTTCACAAGCGGTTCTCAATCTTCTTAATGTTTTGGCATTTCGGTTGATCTCTTTTCTGTGCTTCGTTTTGAAATCAGCAACACAATAATTTAGAAGACGATTGTCAAAATCCTCACCTCCAAGGTGAGTGTCACCAGCAGTAGCTAGTACTTCAATATTATCCTTTTTAATTTTGAGAAGCGAAACATCAAAAGTACCACCACCAAGATCAAATACAAGGACAATTTTCTCCCCTTCTAAGCTACTTGTAAGCTCCTTGTCAAGACCATAAGCAACTGCAGCAGCTGTCGGCTCAACAAGAATACGCAGAACATTGAGACCTGCTATTGTTGCTGCATCTTTTGTAGCCTGGCGCTGTGAGTCATTAAAGTGTGCAGGGACAGTGACCACAGCATTCTTTATTTTACTTCCCAAGTAGTCTTCTGCAATCTCCTTCATCTTAGTAAGAACCATCGCAGACAACTCCTCAGGTGAGAATTGTTTCTCCACACCTTTATAATCGACAACAATCTTGGGCTTTTTATCTTGGTCACCGATAACCTTAAAAGGCCACAGGTTCATGTCGCTTTTGACAGTCAAATCTGTGACTCTCCTTCCGATCAACCTTTTAGCATCTGTGCACACAAAAAGTTCAAGTTTACTAACTACAGGTGCAATAAAATCCACCATAAGCATGTATCTGCAGTATTTTTTAAGAGGCATAATATCGACACTTTCTCGTCCTGCAACCGATCTTAATTGTTAGAGAAAGATCCTAACTGAATCTTATAATAACTTCAACCAATAATTTAAAATAAAGCTAAACATAATTCATGCAAAACTCAAATAAGATATTCACGTAAATACGAGCAGTGGCGGATGTAGTGTAATGCATGGTGTGTCACTTGACACACCATTATTTTCAAGGAAATTATTTCTTTTTTTTACGGCTTATACGAATTATGCTTGTGCCTCCATTCTCTACCGAAGTCTCATTTATGTTCACAAGTACAACTTGTATTCCAAACTCATCCCATTTATTGCTCATATCAATATCAATGAAAAAAGAGTATACTACTGCTTACAAGTTTGTGAAATTGTCAAATAGATGTTTTACTTTACTATTTTTCTATTTTCACTGGCTTGTTAATCTCTGATTAGATAAGTCTCAGTAGGTTAATTTGGGATTGTATTTAGTTAATTTAGGATTGTGTGATTAGATAAGTGTTATTATGTAACATTTTAGGCTCAGTGAAAAGTTTGTATGCACCTTTAATTCTTAACACACCATTTATAAACTTCTGTATCCGTCACTGAATACGTATACCTACGATTCTCCTACAAATCTTTAATATTTATACAAGACAACAACCGAAACTTATAATAACTCCAACTTAATAATTTAAAATCAAGCTAAACATACTTCAAAAATCATATGGCTCCTACACACAGAGCAATAAACTTTGAAGAAGAAGCAAACGAAGAAGGACTCAAAACAAACATGGAACTAATTGATGAGGTCCGGGACCAAGCTGTACAAAGGATGGAAAAATACAAGGAGAAAACAAGAGACCACTTCAGTAAGAAGTCAAGAGTCAAAAACTTCCAAGTTGGAGACTTAGTCCTTCGAGACACTGAAGCATCAGATCCCACAAACACCGGAAAGTTAATGCCCAAATGGGAAGGACCATACAAGGTCAAAGAAGTTCTCAGGCCAGGAACCTACAAGCTCTTGAACATGGATGACTCAGAAGTCCCAAACACCTGGCATGGACTAAGGCTAAGAAAATTCTACAAGTAGTAAAGCAAACAAACTTGTAGCCAATACGGCAAGCAACCAATATGTTTCTCCTTCTACATTGTATGAATGATCAGTGAAAAGCTTTCTTTTTAAGTTGCATATGTTTCAAAAACAGCCACTAGTCCGGACAAGCTATTAGTCAGGACTAGAGCAACCAATTTTTACTTAGAATTAATTTTCTAACTAAAAGCAGCCACTAGTCCGGACAAGCTATTAGTCAGGACTAGAGCAACCAATTTTTACTTAGAATTAATTTTCTAACTAAAAGCAGCCACTAGTCCGGACAAGCTATTAGTCAGGACTAGAGCAACCAATTTTTACTTAGAATTAATTTTCTAACTAAAAGCAGCCACTAGTCCGGACAAGCTATTAGTCAGGACTAAAACAACCAATTTTTACTTAGAATTAATTTTCTAACTAAAAGCAGCCACTAGTTCGGACAAGCTATTAGTCAGGACTAGAGCAACCAATTTTTACTTAGAATTAATTTTCTAACTAAAAGCAGCCACTAGTCCGGACAAGCTATTAGTCAGGACTAGAGCAACCAATTTCTACTTAGAATTAATTTTCTAACTAAAAGCAGCCACTAGTCCGGATAAGAGGATTAGTCAGGACTAGAGCAACAAATCTTACCTGGAAAAATATTCTAAGGCAAAAACAAACTACAGAAACAAAGTAAAATAGCGTCAAGGAAAGCATTCATCACAAATTCACCGGACTCAACAAAGTCCGGAGCAAAGTACGAATATTACATAGATCGAACATATCAAAAAATCCTTAACAAATAGAAAGTCAAGCGTCCGGAGCACTGGGAGGAATGAAACTGGGACAGGGGCCGTCAAATGGCTCCGGTTCCCCCAATCCGAGCTCAATGTCTTCCTTAGCCTTGATAAACTCGGAGACGAAGCTATCCCAATCGGCCTCCGGATTAGTCTTGATGTGTCGCTCAGCAACCAGCCAGCAGCGAGCTATCTCCGGAGCACCAGCATTGGCAAGGGCCCTATCGTACTCCTCAGATCTTTTAAACTCATCGATAACCTCAGCCTCCGGACGAACAGCAGACATTTGCCTCCGGAGCTCTGCCAATTCGGATTTTAAATCAGAAACCTCCCTCTCCGCGTTATCAGCCCGGATAGTCACTTCATTCAGATTCTTGTTCAACCCGGACAAAGAGTTATCCTTCTCAATAATCTGGTCCCGGAGGTGACTAATCTCCGAGTCTTTATCAGCAATGGCACTCCGGGAGATTTTCAGTTCATTGTAGGCCAGAGAAGCTGATCCGGCCATATACCCACCAAGCTGCAAAAAATGAAAAAACTCAGAAAAATATTCTAAGGCAAATCAAGGCAAAAAACAAGAACATAAAGAAAATACCTGACCCCAGAGCCGGGAACACTCCTTCATTGTGGCATCGAATCTGGACTCATTCATCTTACTCCACTGAGGTTGAGTCGGAATCCCAGCCATGAACCGCGCCACCTTTTCCTCCAGCCCCGGACCACCTTCATCCGGACTATCCACATCAACTGCTTTCCCTTTGCCAGCCCCGGACCCAGAGCCAGCTTCATAGTTTTCAGCCCTAGGAGGTTTCGACCCAAGAGTCCGGAGCCTCTTCCTCCTCCGCCCAGAATCAGCACCTGGAACCTCCCCAATAGGACCTAGATCCTCAAGATTGTCAAACTCATTACCCATATCCAACTCAACATTATGCTCCGGAGTGGATTGGTTTAAATGAACTTCAGGCTCCGGATTGGGGACGGCATTGCTCTGTGATCCCTCCTCGGCCGAGGCGTTCGATCCGGAGCCACCAGCAGCATTTTTCTTTGGCAACTTGAAAGCCTTGCCCAAACCTTTCAGAGCATCACTGTAAGCGGAGGACGGCATGTCCGGATTATAATGTGGCAAACCTGCAGGAAACAAACAAAAAACACAAGTCAAAAACAAGAAGCAAAAACAAAGGGGAGCAGAAAAGAAACATTTAAAAGGTCCGGACAACAAAGAAAACTACTTACAGCCCAACCTATGCAAAGTTCTATGATTCATAAAGGTGTCTCGGGTCATCTGGAAACCCAGAGATTCACAAAATGCAAAAATTAAACGGAGAGCGTCACCCCGGAGCACATCCCTGCGGAAGCGAGTCCGGACTCCTTCCGAAGCTATATGGGGTAGATAGTACAAGTCCAAACCCCGGAGCATGATCAACTCCCCATTCCAAAACTTCAGCGAAGATTGCTGAATAACGGGCCTATAAGAGCCACCGTACCCACACTCCGGAGCCCGGAACCGAAGCTCGTATAACGGGAACTGGCTAGACCGGACTAAATGAAAGATGTGATGCCACAGCTTGAACGTGGGCTGAACTTTAAATTGATTGCAGGTGGCAATGAACCAAGTCATCCACTTTATTCCATTAGGCGTTATCTGCATTGGAGAGATCTTGTACACATATTTGCACAAATGTTTTAGAAACAAATGCCAGTGTGGATTCCATCCAGACCGGAGATGCTCCAACCACACGGGAACGAAGCCATCAGCCGGTCTATGATGAGCCCTCTCGTCCGGAGTCGGCCACCTCCACTCAATCCGGCGATCCAACTGAAAAGCAGCCCGGACCGCCGAATCCTGGGCTTCATTATCTAGCCCAGCATACTCATCCTTCAACTCATAGTGCTCATTGGCCACTATGCTGTTCGCAAACTTCCTATCAAAAGCTTCCCTATCATAGGGCCCCGGGCCAGCATTCTCCTGCCTAGCATATCCGGACCTAACGCTCCTAAAATAAAAACTGTTTTCTATCTCCTCGCTCTTAGTAACAAAATAACCAAGATCCTCCACCCACAAACCCTCCGGACTACAGGGTACCTTTCTCGAAGATATCTTAGCAACCGTAAGCTTCGTTATTGCCTCAGAATCCGAAGTGGAAGCCCTCTTCCCCATCGCGACCCGTTCAGAATCAGCAGAAGACTCAGAATCTGAACTAGATGGCCCCGGATAACAAGTTATGAAGGCCTTGGCAAGAGCTTTAGTCCGGACCATAAACCTAAAACAAGTTACAAAGGTTAGTCTAAAACTCCTACAGTTTATTTATCTTTGAAGCTACATGGTCCGGACTACCCTATGATTCATTTTTATTACAAGTTAAAAGCAACAATCCGGAGACCCAATGAAAAATACAGCACTAAACAGGCGCTCCGAACTGCAAAAACCTCGAAGATAAACCAAAACTAGCCTACTACTACGAACTCAAATAACACAGAAACACAAAAAAACCCACCAATTACAAACTCCAAATCCTAGGCTATGAGTCCGGACGGGGTATCCAAGTCCGGACCCTAACAGAAAACCCTAATTCCAGAAACACAATTAACACAGATCAAAAACCAAAACATGCCCACAAACACATATATATACACATACATACAGCAAAACAACAACAACAAAATGCAAGAACACATAAACAATACAACCAAACAATGAGGGCCACGGAGGACTCAAAGTAAAGACACAAACAGGGAAAAAGAGCAACACTTACGAGATTGATATAACGGAGCGACTGGGGACGACCAATAATCAACCACAGGCCAAGCTACAGCGACAGGTAACGACGGCAAGAACAACAAAGAAAGACCTCGAGAGAAAGAAATAAAAAGATAAAAGAAGAATTGAAGAAGCAATAAAAAGAAAACAAAGAAGGCAGCGCCTCCTTTTATAGGGGGTTAAAAACTAAATAGCCACGCCACGTGGCACGATCTCAGCCGCCCATCACGAGCGGTCATTATTGAAGAGTCATTATTACAGCACGTCTTTTGAAAAAGACAACTGTAACAATTCAAATAATTGGGGGGAAATTCCCCAAAACCGTTTAAACTTCCAAGTCCGGACTACACAACTCAATTTAATCCGGACTGGGGGCAAGAAAAGCTCAACTCCTGCTAAGGACAACCACCTTAGTCCTGATTCGCCGAACTCAGCGCAATCCGGACTGGGGGGCAAGAAAAGCGCAACTCCTGACAAGGGCAACAACCTTAGTTCGGATTCGCCAAACTCAGTGCACTCCAGACTGGGGGGAAGAAAAAGCTCAACTCCTGCTAAGGACAACCACCTTAATCCTGATTCGCCGAACTCAACGAACTCCGGACTGGGGGGCAAGAAAAGCTCAACTCCTACTAAGGACAACCACCTTAGTCCTGACTCGCCGAGCTCAGCGCAATCCGGACTCGGGGCAAGAAAAGCTCAACTCCTGCTAAGGACAACCACCTTAGTCCTGATTCGCCGAACTCAGCGCAATCCGGACTGGGGGGCAAGAAAAGCGCAACTCCTGACAAGGGCAACAACCTTAGTTCGGATTCGCCAAACTCAGTGCACTCCAGACTGGGGGGCAAGAAAAAGCTCAACTCCTGCTAAGGACAACCACCTTAGTCCTGATTCGCCGAACTCAACGAACTCCGGACTGGGGGGCAAGAAAAGCTCAACTCCTACTAAGGACAACCACCTTAGTCCTGACTCGCCGAACTCAACGAACTCCGGACTGGGGCAAGAAAAACCTCAACTCCTGCTAAGGGCAACCACCTTAGTCCTGATTCTCAACGAACTCCGGACTGGGGGGCAAGAAAAAGCTCAACTCCTGCTAAGGACAACCACCTTAGTCCTGATTCGCCGAACTCAGCGCAATCCGGACTGGGGGGCAAGAAAAGCGCAACTCCTGACAAGGGCAACCACCTTAGTCCTGATTCTCAACGAACTCCGGACTGGGGGGCAAGAAAAAGCTCAACTCCTGCTAAGGACAACCACCTTAGTCCTGATTCGCCGAACTCAGCGCAATCCGGACTGGGGGGGCAAGAAAAACGCAACTCCTGACAAGGGCAACAACCTTAGTCCGGATTCGCCAAACTCAGTGCAATCCGGACTGGAGGGCAAGAAAAGCTCAACTCCTTCCAATAAAATAATAAGAAACTCATGTTCTAAAAACAAACCCAAAAACACTCCCCCATCCATAAAATCTGCATAAGGGAGTGGGGGGCACATGATAGTACATATGGCTCCTGTTAGGCCTACTCTTAAGCTCCTAACTCCATATGGCTCCTGTTAGGCCTACTCTTAAGCTCCTAACTCCATACAGCTCCTGGGAGGCCTACTCTTAAGCTCCTAACTCCATACAGCTCCTGGGAGGCCTACTCCTAAGCTCCTAACTCCATACAGCTCCTGGGAGGCCTACTCCTAAGCTCCTAACTCCATACAGCTCCTGGGAGGCCTACTCCTAAGCTCCTAACTCCATGCAGCTCTTGGGAGGCCTACTCCTAAGCTCCTAACTCCATACAGCTCCGGGGATGCCTACTCCTAGGCTCATAACTCTACGCAGCTCCTGGAAGGGGTAGTCCCGCACACTACCACTCCTGACCAGCTTAGTCCCATAAGCGGAACCTTGATAAACCCCAACACGTGAGACGTTGGCCCAAGCACGTGACGGGGACAACTGTCACACATCAATCATGGGAATAATCAGGGCACGTGTCAGAGGATCCTCAAAACATTCCTCGACCAGTCCCGCGCTGACGCGTGTAAAGCATCCACTCCCGCCAGGTGCCCTCCGCTCCCAGAACCAATGACTACGATTCAAAGGTACCAACCCCAAAACCCTACCCTTGAGCTATAAATAGCCCAAGAAGGTGAGGTTTTGGGGTTAATGATTCTTTCACGCTCATATACACACACAGCAACCTTACATTCATATTCATCTTCATCTTCCCAAAAAGCTAGTTCTTACTCTCACGCCGGAGGCGCCGCGGGACTCTAACCCCCCTTCCGGTGTTGTTTTGTAGGAACCCAACCACAGCTACACCTCTACAGCGGCGAAGGATCCAGGACGGCGTCGAAGGAGCAGCCCCGCCACCAGGAGTTATCAAGAGGTATTCACAAATAGAGATATTCACGTAAATATAACTGAAACTTATAAAAACTCCGACCAATAATTTAAAATCAAGCTAGAATTCAGGCAACACTCAAATAGAAATATTCACGTAAAATACGATTCTACAAAAAATCTTTAATGTTTTTATAAGCCCAGAAGTGAAACTTATAACAACTCCAACGAATAATTTAAAATCAAGCTAAACATGGTTCAGGCAACACTCAAATAGAGATATTCACGTAAATACGAGTACCAAATACGGTGTTGACGGGATTACGAGCCGCTTGATTCTTAGCAGCCTCGCCAATGAAACGCTCCGTATCAGTGAAAGCAACACATGATGGTGTAGTTCTGTTACCAAGATCATTCGCAATGATTTCAACTCGATCATGTTGCCAAACTCCAACACATGAGTAGGTTGTTCCTAGGTCTATTCCAATTGCTACACCTTCATTGTTGGACATATTTACTGCAACAACTCAAAACAAAAACAAGTTGCAAGATAAACGAGTAAATATAAAACACCAACACGATGGCTTTTATCTAGGGTCGTGTAGAGGCTTTAGTGTTGTGTTTAACCTAGAAGGTAGCTAATAAACAACAAGTATTGTGTTTAACAAAAAAAAGGGCCCAAATGTCAGAAAAAATGACAAAAATAGCTTATTTTTAAAAAAATTTAACAAAAATAGCCTATTTTTAAAAAAAAATTAACAAAAATAGCAATTATGAAAAAATTGGCCAATTTTGGCCGATTGAATACTCCACTGTCAGTTGGGTATCCCAATTTATATAAGATACTCCACTGGTAGTTGGGTATTTCATATATGGGATACTCCACTGCCAGTTGGGTATCTTATATAAAGTGGATACTCCACTGACAGTTGGGTATCCCATCGGCCAAAGTTGGCCAACTTTTTAGAAATTGATTATTTTTGTCAATTTTGTGTAAAAATAGGCTAAATTTGTCATTCACCCCAAATGTCACCGGTTGAAACGGCCCTGAATGTCATTTTCTAGATAATCGGCCTCAAATGTTATTTCAAAATGGAGTTTTGGTTGAAATTTTTATTTTTAATGAAAAATGGAGTAGCCTGTTACGTTTTCAATTTTTTTTATTTTTTTTTTAAAATGAAAATGCAACTTCAATTCATGTTTATGGGGCCAAAACGCAATTTCAGGATGAGTTTTTCATATTAACTCATCTTGGATTTGCGTTTTGGTTTTGTTTTTTTTGCATCATCAGAAAAACTCGGTTGGAAACTGCGTTTTTACAGAAAACTAAGTTTGAAAACCCGTTTTTATATCCATAAACTAAAGACGAGACTACGTTTTTTACCAAAATAATTTCTGAAATTGCGTTTTCATCCAAAACACAGTTTGAAACCATGTTTTTAAACAAAAACACAAAACGAAACTACGTTTTTCTTTTATTTTAAAAAAATTGTTATAGAAAACTCAACACGAAATTGCGTTTTTCGTTTATTTTGAAAACTTTAACCGAAACCCCGTTTTGAATTGACATTTGGGGCCAATAATTTAAAAAATGACATTGAGGAACATTTGACTCAAGAAAGTGATATTTGGGACCGACGCCTTATTTAACCTAGAAGTTAGGCTCTTAAACAACCAATATTTGATATATAATATGAAATTGACAAAATGCTAGGTTAGACAAAATTAATTTTATTTAATATCAGTAGTAACTTTTATTTTTTCTAATTGTTGTCCTAATGTAGCTTTCTTAGGCCTGATTTTGTGTTTAGTATTTATGTATTAATATCAAGTGGATTTTTAGAAAGTGTTTTAATAAATTACTTATTTTAAGAAATTTATACAATAATATTGCTAACGAAATATCAGTATTTCGTTATTAGTGTGGTTTGTTATTATATAATTTGTTCATTATGTCATTATTCACTATTTAATAATATCATTTTTTTATTTCACACACTAATACAAACGTACACGGTACGCCCATATAAATTATTGCTAAATTATATAATACACATATATTCACTTTTAACCTCTACAAAGTACAATATTAAGCCCGCAAGGGTTGGTTCAGTTGGTTAAAGAGTGGATAATTATCCTCTTAATCACATGTTCGAATCCCACGGAAAAAGAGTTTATGATTATGCCTCATGAGCCAGAGCCTGTTGCTTAAATGCGGTTTACCTTGGTTCACGTGGTTTGCAGGCTATTGCGTGAACCCGTAGGGTGGTTTACATTGGTTCACGTGATTTGCAGGTTATTGCGTAAACCCGTAGGGTTTACCCAGTGCGCACCCGAAAGGTAGCGGCTGTGGATTACCTACGATAAAAAAAAGTACAATATTAAAACATTACTGAAAATTTCGTTAATAGTGTAATCAATCTATATCTATATCATATTATAATTATCGAAGTCATGTGCGAGTAACTTATCAAGCTAAATAAAAACTGCATTGAATCCTCTTTGCTTATGTTTAGGCTAAATTTAGTAGAAAACCAAACTTCACACTAATTCTTTTTAAAGGTACTCTATAATTTTTGTTCTTGTATGTATATCTTCTGATTTGTATATAACTCTTTTCTTGATATATCATCTTTCACTAGCCTTCATCCATTACTACTTTCCTGCCACCAGCCCCTAACTTTGTTGTATAATTGGTATTTTAGATAACCACCCTCCTAATTTCCAGGGCTGTTATTTGATTTGTTTCTATTATGGTACTCTACTCGTCCATTTGTATTGATCTTCCCTGTCTGTTAGCTATGTCCTTGTAAATTTACGTCATTAGACAGCTTCTTGTCCTTGCCTTCTCGTCCAGTCAAGCAAAAATCTGACACCAACAATTACCCTTAATTTGATTGGGAGTGTTCAACATCTAATGAAATTATCTTCATTTCATGTTCATGTCGATTCTAATCTTTGTAACATCATCAAAGGATAACTTGTTACCACACGTACTTCAGTCGCTTTGATTGTAGATCAATTCCTTGTCCTACCTGAACGCCAAACACTACAAGTACAGTTGTTGTCAAGTTGATGAGTGGAGTTTTCATATGTGTTGATTCGTACAAGAGTGATGTATCATCTTCTTTGCAGTAGTTTTGTCTTGAAGTTTAGATTTCATAGTCCATCGATATGTTCAGCTTATGTATGAGTATTTTTTTGATCTATTGTTGTACTATATCATGATGTTTCTAGGTCATGCACTTGTTTCTTTGATAAGTATGTACCTTCGAATAGACTTGTTATCTTGACGAAGTAATCGGATTTTGCCGATTAGACTTGCATGTAGATGTATTGGTTGTTATCTACTTCATTGTAGACAAATTGTCCAGCCATTGTACATGACTCGTCATGATGTTAATATTCTCGGTTGTTTGAAGTTGTGCAAAGTTGCATCCAAGTTGTTGTCATATTTTGATGTCTGTAGATTAAATATTTGTGCGTGTGTATACTCTTAGGTTCATAGTTTGTCACAAACTTTCGGGCTCGTACTTGTTGCCTCACTTTTGCGGTCTTCATAATGATGTTTGATTAATTGTACTCGTTCTCAACATCAAAAGGCTTTAGTATCCATAATCTCTGCAACTGAGGCACATACCTTTCACGAGGAAATGAAATATCCTCATTGGAAGGATGTAATGGCGAAAGAAATCAAAGCCTTGAAACTTCATAAAACTTGGACAATTACTCAACTACTACTAGGAAAGAAAGCCGTTAGTTGTAAATGAGTCTACAAAACTAAATTCTCTCCTGACGGTTCCTTCGATTGATATAAAGTTCCCCTTGTTGAAAAATGATACATACAACAAGAAGGCATTGATTATCTTGATACATTTGCTCCAGTTTCAAAACTTATCACAGTCCGTGCTCTTTTCTCTATTGTTGATGTAAGAAAATGGCATCTACATCAATTAAATGTCAATAATGCCTTTTTACAAGGTGATCTCTCAGAAGAAGTATACATGCGCCTTCCTCCTGGTTTTCAGAAAAAGCGCGATACTCGTGTTCTTCGTTTAAATAAATCAATCTATAGTCTTGAACAAGCTTCTAGGGAGTGGTTCGCAAAATTTTCCTCTACACTTCTTGTAAGAAACAATGGCACAGAAGAGAAGCTTGATAAAACACTTTTATAGTATTATTCTTGCTTATCATATACAAGAGGAGTATCAGAATATATAAGCTTATTCTAGACATACAAGAATCCCAACAGACTAGAAATCAGATCAGCACCAAATCTGGAATTAATAAAAACAGATCCGTGAGATTATTCCCATAATAAAGGACTGTATAAATCATCTCTTAACTGTCCACAAATCTCTCCAGGTCATCTGATCTTCAAGACTCCCCCTCAAGGTAGATTGTACATATCGAACAATCCTAGCTTGCTGATCCTTCTTCCAAATAAGGGTTTAGAAAATCCTTTAGTTAAAATGTTTGATGTTTGCTCTGCTGAAGGTATATAAGGAATGCAGATGTTCCCGTCTTCAATCTTCTCTTTAATAATATATTGATCAACATCTACATATTTCGTACGATCATGATGGACAGGGTTTTGAGCTATGTTGATGGCAGCCTTGTTGTCACTGTACAATTTCATAGGGCTTTTTGTTGAAACTTGAAGTTCTTTGAGTAATAGCTTCAGCCAAATCAGTTCACTAACTTCATTTTCCAAAGACCCAAATTCAGCCTCTGCGCTACTTCTGGCGACTATATTTTGTTTCTTGCTCCTCCACGTGACCAAGTTTCCTCAAACATAAGTACAATACCCAGAGGTAGATCTCCTATCTACTACTGAACCAACCCAATCTACATCAGTATAGGCTTCAATTTCTCGCGACTCTCCTTTCTCGAAGAACAATCCTTTTCATGGAGTTCTCTTTAAATACCTTAATATTCAAATAACCGCGTCCATGTGTTCTTTATATGGCTTGTGCATAAACTGACTTGCCATGCTAACGACAAAAGCTATATCAGGTCTTGTGTGGGCTAAATATATGAGTTTCCCAACAAGTCATTGATATCTACATTTGTCTACAGGTGCACTAGTATACTCCATATCCGTTGATAGTCTCTACACACTCAACTGAAACAATTCCAAGTGTAGAAGACATGATTACTGTACAATCACTTCTAGGACTGAGGGAAGGGAGTGATAATTTGAGTGAGAGGCTGGGTTGCTCCCAGGCAAAAGGAGAGATTGAGAGCTCAAATATGCATGCTATTTCTTCCAGCATGGCAAAAGTAAGTGAGAGGAGTATCACCTTAGTAGGTGAAGGTGAGGGAGTCAATTGTGTGAGCCAGGGGGAGCCCCTGATGCAAGAAAATAGAGAAAATGAGAGAAAGGCAGGTACAGCAGATATAAGGGTGGAACCAGCCATTGCAAGTGAGTCAATGATTGTGGATGATGCTGAAAAGGAAAGACAATTTCAGCAACATTACAAAGCTGTAATTGATAACATTTCCTTGGATGCTGACACTTCTACTCATCCTGTGCCAGCCTATCAATTGTTGGCTGCTCAGGGCAATGAGGAGGCAGAAAATACACTACATCTAGTACATACAACAGAATCTCTTCAAAGAGATAAAGCTGCTATTAACAAGATGCCTTCTACAGCTGGTGAGTCATCTGAGGAATTTGGAGTAAATTCTGATGATGATGACTCTGTTTCTTCTGATGGAAGCATGAACTTAGGGGGAGATGAAGGCCCTAGTTCAATTCCAAATCTACCTGAATGGGCCTTGACAAAGGAGTCTACACCAGGGCAATTCAATGTCTCCTTAGTCAAACAAATCAGTACTATTCAATAGGCCATTCAGAAAACTTCTCATGCCGGTACCAAGGCTATCCTTACAGCTCACCTGGACTCACTGCATCTCATGAAGTTGCAGCAAGTAAGACAGAATCTGAGTATGGATGAACTCAGAAAGGATATTGCTGACTTGAAATCCTACAATTCTGAAAAATTGGATTCAGTCATGCCCTATGGTACAATGCAGGACTTTTTGTTGAGATTGAAAAAGGAATCAAATACTGAAAAGAGACTGGCCAAGTTGGAAGACAGAGTTCAAGGTATTGAAGATTCTGTGGCCACCATTCTTCATAACCAACAATCTCAAACAAGTCTACTTATGCAGCTGGCAAAAGCACAGGGCTTGACCCCTCTCCTTGATGATAACAAAAAGGGGGAGAGTAAAAGGGAAGGGGAAGGAGAGCCATCTACAAAAATCCAAATATCTAAAGTGCTAGTTCCTGCCATCACTACTTCTCCAATCATTCAAATCAAAGGAAAGCCTGATGGAATTGATTTAATCCAGCTGGCAGCAGCTGAAATTCAAGTGAAAGAGCAAAGGAGGAGAATTGATGAAAGGATGCAACAGTTGTTTGGCTCTACACAAGATAAATCAATATCAGTGAAACATAGCACAAAGGTTGAACCAATCAATATGGAGCACAAGCCAGAAAGGAGAAATAAGGTTGGAGAGACTTCTTTCAAGAATTTAAAACCTATGGTTCTCAAGCCCAACACTAGATCCAGCAAGGACTCCACAAAGAACCCCCTAGACTTTGCTCAGATGAAAGAAGTGGACTTTCCTCTTCCAAAGCCTGATGAAGACAAAGTTCTGGGTGCTAGCATCATAAAACGCAAGGAGACCAAGGACAAAGCTAAGAGAATGAACATGGCCATTATCTATAGAGAGGGAAAGAGTATCTGTGTGATGCAAGGACATCCCAAATTTCCAAAGGCCAAGAGGGAAGAAACCAAAAGGTTGAAGAAAGAAGCTGAAAAACTCAAGGCTGACAAAAGAGCACAAGCAAAGCTTGAACAACAGCTAAAGTCAAGTCAAGTTGAAGAAAAGAAAGGAATTGAAGTCAGGGGTGAAGACAAGATTGCTAACTTAGATGAGGTTCTTGGGAGTATATTTGGTGAAAATATGGAGGAAAGAGAGGAATGGTAGAAGGGAAACAGAAGAAAGGCCAAGGCACATAGAAGGAGTGAAGATAACACTGAAGAAACTATATCAATATCTAAACCACTACCTTCCATACCTGAACCCTTTGTTGCTGATCCCACTATAAACATCCACGGTGAACCAATCATCCCAAAAGAGGAACCTATTGATTGGGAGAACATCAAATTGCCTACCTTTTTAACCACTCTTCCACTACCAAAGAAACAGAAAAGAAAATCCAAATCTACACCTCCCCTAACCTCTAAGAAATTCACTCAAAAACAAAAACCTAACCCTGAGCCACCCATTTCTAAAGATGATTATATTCACATCTGTGACATAAAAGAAATTTCAGACATTGATCTCTATCTGGATGAGCTGGAGGATGTAAGGGGAATAGCTGCCTACAGACAGCTACCAGAGAGACTGGTGTTCAGATACAAAGGAGCTGGGGAAAGAACACGGCCTCTCTACAGGATTCTGAATGAAGGCTACTCTACCTTGATCAGAGTCTATTCATCCATACAAAAGGATTCTGGCTTTACCAGGACTGCCAAGACTGAAATTCTCAACAAGATTGCCAACATAAGGAAAACTTGGAGGGAGCCCAATGCTTTGCCCAGAACCTTACTCATTCAAGAAAAGGGAACTACAATTCACAAATCACCTCATTGGTTGATGGAATTTAGAGATGATAAATGAGTCAGAAGATTTTTCAGACTTGAAGACCAACTCAAGATTGCCAGCAATGAAACTCTCAAGGAAATGCAATCTAAGTTGGATATCAGTGATGAAGATGAAGCTGAATTCTTCAGACAACTCCAACTCCAAATTGAGGAAAATGACAAAGGGCTAGGAAAGAAAACTAGGGAACAAAGAAGAAAAAGATGATTTGCTCAGGTTAGAGGAGCACCCTTGGAAATTCTGTAAATCTTCAATTACCTCCTAGTACATACACTTTTACAGCACTTTTAAATTTCTACTTAGTTTCAATTCATATATTTGTTAAGTGTTTTGTTATCATCAAGTTAACTCTGAATTTATGCCTACAATTCTTATAGACATAAATAGGGGGAGATTGTTAGGAATATATGTGCATTAGTTTGATGATATGTTTAACAAAACACTTAAGTAGAAGTCTAGTGTTTGTAGCCTCAACGGATAAGACCACTTTGGCTATCCGTTGATGGTGTAGCTTTACTTAGAAATAAGTCTAGTGTTGTAGCACATTTCAGTCTCTGAATTTAAGATATTATTCTTAGAAGTTGAGGGAAATTATAAGTCATGTTGACTACTAGAGGATATGCAGATAGGAAGGCCAATTGTAAATATTTCATGCCTTGTAAATTTGTATAAATGAAGTGGTGTCAACGGATAACTTAAAGACCTTCAACGGATGAGAAACAAAGCTTCAACGGATGTCTCTAAAGCTTCAACGGATAACATCCTTCAACGGATGAGCGCATCAACGGATAGAGCTTCAACTGCTAACACATCAACGGATAAAGCCATCAACGGATGAAGGCTTCAACGGATGTTCTGTTAAATAACAGTTGATAAGTGGTAGTTGTAACTGCAGACAGAGGCACATGGGTAAACAGAGACAACTGAGATGTGACAGCCTAATTTCAGGAACATCAGAAAAAGCAGCCGTTCTACTCTAGTATAAAGAGGCAATAGTCAACAATGTATCGGAGTAAACTGGAGAAGAAACAAGTGGAGAACTTATTTTATTATTTTATTTTATCCTTGTCTTCACTTGTAAACTTGGTGATATATAAACCAAGTAGCAGCTAGTAATTAGAGAATAATTTTTCCAGAGCTGTTTAGAAAAATCTTGAGAGAAAAATTATCTAGTTTGTACTAGGACGCAGCTGTGATCAAATTCTTAGATCACAAAATTTCTGAAATACCATCTCTGGTGGAACAACAATCCACCAGAAAAGTTTTTAAGGTCTGTTGTGTTCTTTTCATTAGTGTTTGAATATATATATGTCTGTATTAGCTTAAAGCAATTCACACACTTGTTTATCTTGAACACTTAGCCTTTAAAACTGCTCAAAACTTGAAAAAGTTTTGAGATTTACATTCAACCCCCCTTCTGTAAATCTCATTGTTAGTCCACTAGGAATAACAAGAATGCTTGATCTATTTCGAGCAATCTCCATACCAAGAAAATACCTTGGCATTCCCATATCTTTGATCTCAAATTCGTCTTCCATCTTTCTTTTTAAGCTATTAATCTCGGGAATATTATCACCTGTTATGATAATAGCATCAACGTATACTATTAGTATAGTTGACTTGCCGCCTTCGTGTTTGTAGAATAAGGTATGATCAGCATGAGCTTGTTTATACCCTTGTTGGCGGACAACTTTTGTGAACCTTTCAAACCATCCTCTCGGTGATTGTTTCAGTCCATAAATAGTTTTTTCAGCTTACAAACTTGTCTTATTTTTCCAACACTCTTAAAACCAGGAGGTAGTTTCATATAAATTTCTTCCTTCAAGTCTCCGTTAAGAAATGCATTCTTGATGTCAAGTTAATGGAGCGTCCGGTTTAGATTTGCTGCAAGAGAGAGAAGTACACGAATTATATTTAGCTTGGAAACAGGAGCAAAAGTCTCTTGATAATCTATCCCGTATGTTTGATGAAGTCTTTGGCAACTAAACGTGCTTTGTGCCTTTCAATAGACCCATCAAATTTATATTTCACAGTGAATACCCATTTACATCCTACTGGAACAACATTTTTGGGTCTATTTACCAATTCCCGAGTGTCGTTCTTTTTCAGAGCTTTCATTTCCTCTTCAAATGCCCTTTTCCACTCAGGTCGTAAAGCTTCCTGAATATTTTTGGGAATTTATTTTCCTTCAAGATTGGATACCAGTGTTTTCATAGAAGGTGATAAATGATCATATTGTACAAATTGTGCTATAGGATGTTGAGTACAAGAGCGAACACCTTTCCTTAAAGCAATAGGTAAATTATTGAATTTTCCACAAGAGAATGAACATGTAAGTTACCTGATTCCGGGTCAGATTCATGATAAGTCTCGAGAGCTGAAGGTGGCTGTTGATTCTTCCAACGAGAATAAACAAGAAGCTCTTTATTATGATGGGTGTTTTTCTGTTCATCTAAATCAGACACCTTGTTTTTCTTTTGATTACTTTCAGCATCAAGATTCTCCCCTTGTTTTTTATTCTCATCACCAGTCTCTTCATTTGGCAAAGATGAATACTCATAGGGATAAAGAGGGAAATCGAGGATTTCTGGAAAATATTTCCAAGAGGTAGAGTTTTGCCAAATATTTTCTTCACTAATTCTTTCACCGTGTTTCTGTTTCTCTTCCCCTCGAAGAAAATTTTAGGGAAAGAAAAGAGTATTTTCAAAGAAGTTAAGATCCATGGTCACAATTAATTTTTTCTTTTCAGGAAAGTAACATTTATACCTCTTCTGGTTCGCAACATATCCAAGAAAAATACACTTTAAGGATTTTGGGTCAAGTTTGTTTCGATTGAGTTCATGGTTGTGGGCAACCACAGTACACCCGAACACTTTTAGAGGAAGACTACTGATAGTCCTATTTTCTGGAAAAGATTTAGATAATATGCTTAGTGGAGTTTGTAACTGAAGAACCTTTGAGGGCATTCTGTTTATAAGGTAGCAAGCAGTGAGAACAACATTCCCCCAGAAAAGTTTAGGAGTGTTGGATGTGAACATAATTGACCTAGCAACCTCCAAAAGGTGTTTATTTTTTCTTTCAGTGATGTCGTTTTGTTGGGGGTGTAGGTGCAAGAACTTTGATGAATGATCCCATTTTCAATGAGATATTTTCCTAAAATCTGGTTAAAATACCCTTTACCGTTATCTGTGTGTAAGATTTAGATATTCGTAGAGTATGGAGTTTCAACCATTTTGTGAAAATTTATGAAAATTTGTTTGGCATCAGATTTATCTTTGAGCAAGTACAACCAACACACACGAGTATGATCATCGATAAAGGTAATGAACCAAAGTTTTGAGTAAATGTTATGAAACTGAGAAGGCCCCCAAATGTCAATATGAATCATGGAAAAAGGTCTAGTAGCTTTATAAGGTTTGGGTTTAAAGACAGATATTTGATGTTTGGATAACTGACAGATTTCACATTGAAAATTATCATCATTCTTAAATAAGGAAGGAAATAGATGCTTCAAATATGTAAAACTGGGATGTCATAATCTGAAATGCCACAATATTACTTGATTTTACCTTGATGAAGGTTCCCAACTAACATTATGAACTTATTTATTCTCGTCGTTGCCCATGTCAAAGTAATACAACCCCTCATACTCACTAGCTTTGCCAATCCTCTTCCCCGAACTCAAGTCCTGAAATTCACAACAATTCTGTGAGAAATGACTTTACAATTACAATCCTCTGAAATTTTGCTTACAAACAATAGATTACATGATAGATTTGGAACATGTAATACAGCCTCGAGAACAAGAGTTGAGTTAATTTTAACAGTTCCAATTCCAGCAATCGGAGACAATGACCCATCAACAATTCTTACTTTAGTATTCCCATGATTCAGAATATATGAGAAAAATAATTGAGCACAACCTGTCATATGATCTGAGGCACCGGAATCTATAATCCAAGATCTTAATTTATCTTGTGACAACTTACAACTGAATGCAAATGTCCTTCATGTGCAATGAAAGTACCAGGAGAAAGAAAATTACCTTGTTGGGAAACTAAAGAAGTACAAGTTTTATTATCAGGAGAGAGAAGCTTATAAAGGCGCTCAAGTTGCTCCTTATTGAGGTTGATGCCGCCTATATTTTCACCAGGTTTTTGTTCAGCTCGTTTAACATTGGTTTGATAGGCAAGAGTATCCTTCTGAAAGTGCCCAGACTGCCTTTGATGTTCACGATAATTCTGATTTGGAGGTTTTCCATTCAATTTCCAGCAAGTTTCTTTAGTGTGACTAGTTTTTTTATAATAGTCACACCAAAGATTTCCTTTTCTAGGACGCCTTGGTTCATTCGAGAATTCGGATTTTCGCATCTGATCATAACTCTTAGAGACAAGTGTAGAAGCCTCTGATTGAATAGTAGATTTAGGATCACCAAGCATAATTTTCCGTCTACTTTCCTCCCTTCAAACTTCAGCGAAGACTTCTTTAATTTGAGGCAGTGGTCGCATTCCTATCATTCTTCCGTGGACCTCATCTAGATCCTTGTTCAATCCAGCTAGTAAGTCAAAAGTACGGGTGTTTCCAACAAGTTCTGCATATTTGCCTACACAATCACTGTACCAGTCATTTGGCTCAAATATATCCAGCTCCTGCCATAACTTGGTAAGAGTTGTTTAGTACTCTATGACGTCCATACTTCCTTGTTTGAGATCTCTGGCTTTATCTCTTAATTCACACAACTGTACTGAATTATCCAAATTAGCGTATGAAACTTTCACCTTGTCCCAAATGACCTTGGCTATGGAGTGGACCAAATATAATGACCCAATTTGTTCCTCCATGGAGTTGATGAGCCAGGACATCACCAAAGCATTTTGAGTGTCCCACGTATTGTACGAAGGATTAGTTGAACTTGGTTTCTTTAGCGAACCATCAAGAAACCCAGTTTTTCCTCTTCATCGTATAACCATTTGTACAAATCTTGACCATTGAAGATAATTTTTTTCATTTAGTTTGAAGGGAGTAATCTGAAGGGGAAGGGTAGAGTTATCAATGGGATTAATAGCAAGTTTAGGTAGTTGAGATGATTCCACAACAGCTTCATCATTTCTGTCCTTTCTTGATCCGGTAAGGGCCTGTCTATAGCGTGTCATGGTGTTTTTTTCTTTCAACAATAGCCTTGCTCTGATACCATGTAACAATGGCACAGAAGAGAAGCTTGATAAAACATTTTTATTGTATTATTCTTGCTTATCATATATAAGAGGAGTCTCAGATTATACAGGCTTATTCTTGACATACAATAATCCCAACAGACTAGAAATCATATCATCATCAAATCTGGAATTAATAAAACAGATCCCTGACATTATTCCCATAATAAAGGACTGTATAAATCATCTCTTAACTGCCCACAAATCTCTACAAGTCATCTGATCTCCATGTCAAAGAACCAGTTACTCTAGAATCTCAAGATTTTAGATAATGGCCCTTTCCAGGATCTTATATTCTAATATTCCCCCTCACTCGAGAGCCCATTTATGGGTCGAAGAGTAAATCACGGGCGCCCATCTTTGGGGCATAAATTTGCCTTTCGTGTCCCTCATAAATTGTGAGAAATATTGGGGCTGGCAGGGATCGAACCTGATTCCTCTGCCGGCCTGACCTCTGATACCATGTCAAGGAACCAGTTACTCTAGAACATCAAGGTTTTGGAGAATGGCCCTTTCCAGGATCTTATATTTTAACACTTCTCGACCAAGGTTTTCATCAATCTCGTGCTCCTTGTTTTTCTATAAAACTGACACTATGGCTATATATGTCCTTGTTTATGTTGATGATAATATCATCACAGGTTCCGGTAATGTATTTATCTTTTCATTAATCTTTTACCTTGAATCAAAATTTTCTATCAAAAACCGTGGAAATCTGCATTATTTTCTCGGGATGGAAGTTTCAAGATCATCTTCTGGCATATTTTTATGTCAACGTAAATACATCATTGACATACTTCATGATTATGATTTTTTCAACACCACATCTTCATCTTTTCCGATGGAACAACATCTCAAATTACTTCCATTCACCGGTGATCCACTTCCAGATCCGAGTACTTATCCCCGCTTAAGAGGCAGACTAATCTATCTTATTGTCACTAGACCCGACATCTCATTTTCGGTCAATTATTTAAGCTAGTTTGTGCAGCACCCTCGAACTTCTCATAAGGATGATGCATTTCGCATTCTTCATTATCTAAAGGGAACTCTTAATCATGGTTTATTCCTTTCTTCATTCAGTAACGTTCATTTGCAAGGTTACATTGATTCAGATTGGGCAGGATGTCCAACAACCCGTCGCTCTACTACTGGCTATTTTACTATGTTTGGTGCTAGTCCAATACTCCCTCCGTCCCATTGGATTCTTTACATACTTTTTACTCATGCTTGACACGCATTTTAAGGCTACTATAAAGTATAGTTCTATAATTTATTTTTAGAATTTTTTTTTCTGTATAAAAGTTTAAACATCATAATTTTATTTAAAAGAAAATAATATTTAAAATTATTTAGGAAAACATGTTTTACGGGAGCCTTAAAATGCGTGGCGATACCCCGTCCCCCAATTTAAGAATCCAGTGGGACGGATGGAGTATCTTGGAAGTCTAAACGACAGCCTACAATTTCTCACTCATCAGCTGAAGCAGAATATCGAGCCTTATCCAATCTCGCTTCTGAAATTCAATGGCTCCATTATTTTTTCACCGATCTAGGTATTTCTTTTACTGCACCGGTTCCAGTCTACTGTGACAACGAAGCAGCCATTCACATTTCTGCTAATCCCGTCTTTAATGAACGCGCCAAACACATTGAACTCGATTGCTATTTTGTTCGTGAAAAGGTGCTCTCCGGTCTCATTTCACCAACACAAATTGCTTCCAAAAACAAGTTTGCCGATATTTTCACAAAACCCCTCGGTGCAGACCAATTCCACAAATTAGCTAGTAAGTTGGGAGTTCGTCTTCACGCTTCTCCCTCTCCAACTTAAGGGGGTATTACATGTATTATCCAAGTGTACAACAACAACTCGCATATGGACACGACCTAGTCAATAATAACAAATTAGAAGAGTTCATATCCTACATTCCGGGAAGTTTATCACTAAATCCCTACAGTTAGATATTAGTTATTTGTATATAGCGTATTCTTTAGTTTATCACTTAATTAAATCTTATTTTTATCACTTATTGTATTTATCATTTCATTTCTATAAATTCCCAGTTATAACATGTATGATTCATATAAATATATTCAACTTGTATCAATACGATACTTAGGGAGTGTATTCATTTCAGATTTTAAAGTATTGTTAATAATTCATGGATTTTAAAGAATTTTTGTTGATTTTAATTCTTCTTGGATTTTGATGGAATTGATCCAAAATCTTGTAGAGTCTTGCAGATTTTGTGGAGTTTTTTAGAAATCCATCAAAATCTCATGTATTTTGAAGAGATTTCAAGATATTAAAAATGTCCTATCAAATCCATCAAAATCCATAATTTTTTTAAATAAAAGAAAATCCATGGACTTTTGAATACCATCAGATTTTGATGGATTTTTTAAAATCCAAATTGAATACCACCAAATTTTGATTGACTTTTTAAAACCTAAATTGAATACACTCAGATTTTAAAAGATTTTTTCTAATCCTTGTTGAATACCTTCAAATTTTGAAGGATTATTTAAAATCTAGATTGAATACCCAGTAATTTCTAAAATCCTTAAAAATCTTTCAAAATCTCAATTGAATACACCCCCTAAGTTTTACACTCTCCTTGCGTGACCCCGGGACACACCAGCTTGTTTCATCAAGGAATGTTGTGCTGCCTTCTGGTGGTGTTAGAACTGGTTGATAGTTGGTTATACCAGTTTTTTAAAAATTTACATAACTTTAAAATTGGGATTATTTGATTATTGATCATATGCTGTTATATATATATAATCTGGTTAATCTTCGATGAAGATGCATAATAACGAAATTAAAATTTAAAAGACTATTATGAAATTTCAAAGGAGTGCAGTAACATTAACTCCAAGAATTGTACTTCAATTTATAACTAGAAGCTTAAAAGAGAAGTTGCACTTATATGTACAACAATTTACATACTTGCAAACTCCTGAAATATTAGACCACTGAAATTCTTGGTCCTTAAAATTTAGAGAAATTATAAAATATACTAATTCTAAATTTTTGCATCAACTGGTAATTTGGATCAAATGCATAACCGGTATTCCATTTCACTCTGTACGGAGTGCTCAACTTGTAAATACGTATCTCAAAAAATCTGGTATTGTGTGAGTTTTTATATTTGTATGAACGTAAAATTTGTTATTGTATGAGTTTTTATTATTATTTGTGTACACATAGTTTTTGTGAGCAATACAAACTATGAAAGTGGATAAATGTGAAAGGATGCTGCAGAGGCTAATTTACATTTGATTAGTAAACCAACAAAAAAGCTAAGAATCCTTTGAAAAAGTGCTAATTTCCCAAACATATTCCCCATCTGCTTTAATTTTCCTAAATAATTTTACCAAAATTTAATCCTACACTTGCAACTCTGATTGCTTCACAAGGGAACATCTTACATGGTCACATTGTGTTATACAGATCAACTACCCAAGTATAAGAGAAGCAGAATCCCAGATAACTTCCATTGCATAAACCTCTGTCTGTACCTTGACAATGCAGATGCCGAAGCTCGTAAAGATCTGAAGCCAAAACATTAGTGCAACCAAAATTTAGAAATAAGTTATTGTCAAGAGCAAAATTATCAATTTCTGGAGTGCACATACTCTAGACTTACTCGGATGTAGAGTAAGCACATTTTCCATAACCTGTAGTTAAGAATAAACGATTAAAGAGTGGAATTAGACTACTCTGTTAGATTGTATAAAGGAGAATGTGTTTTCTCGTTGTGTAGTACAAGTTTTTCCATTAATCGAATGTGGAATACTATTTTACTTCAGTCCAAGATGAATATTTAGAATATTGAAATTCTTGGCAGTTGATCTCCGGACTGTTAGAATATAGATGCGGTTGGGTCATTCTCTAACACCTTAAGATTTTAGATGAGCTGGTTACTCAACATGGTATCAGAGCTCAGGATGGCAGAGAAATATAGATCCTGTTGGACCTTCCTCTTGCTAGTTACTCAACACAGACTGCTGCTATGCCAGAATAGCTTTCAGACCATTTCAAGTCACAATCAGATCTTACTTCAAACATGCTTATATGTTAATGTAAATCTACCACTGAGCCGCTTTTATTTATGGAGCTCATGATCAAGTAAATTGTAGTTTTAATTATTGATAGAATCCAAAAAACACATTTAAATTCAGATAAAAAAAGTGAGGATTCCTTACTAGGGTTTCTCTTAGTTAAGGTGGCAGTTCCTCCAAAATTGCAGGCGATATCAGAATTCCCATTTTGTTGGTAATAGCTGTTGAAAGCAAAAGAGGCATGGGACAAAAGTGTATTCGGTTCAAAGCATGGACCGCCAGATTTAATCGGACTACAATCAGTCTTTCCCATGCCGCAAGCCCAGTCTAATGCATCCTGCAGATCTCCTTGAGAGGCCCCAGGCCGCGCAACACACCAGCTTGTTCCATCAAGGAATGTTGTGTTGCCTTCTGGTGGTGTTAGCACTGGTTGATAGTTGGTTATATCAGTTTTCTCCTGAACAGGCATTAACTCTACTGCATCGGCTGAGAACCAAAATACGACAAAAAAGAACAGATTTTAGCTTTGTCATAAAATGACAGAACTAGTAGTTTTATCATCAGTTTTCTCTTGAACAGGCATTAACTCTACTGCATCGGCTGAGAACCAAAAAACGACAAAAAAGAGCAGATTTTAGCTTTGTCATAAAATGACAGAACTAGTAGTTTTATCATCAATATGCTTCATAATTCTGAAGTTGCAAAACTTTAATCAAAGCTCAGATGGCGATTGTTTGGAAATGGACCTTATGCCATTATATTCAATCCAGTCGTGCTCTGGTGAAAATGATAACAAAAAAACCAAACAATATTCATGTCATAAGATTTGAATACATACTGCACAATATTAACTTCAAAAAATAAAAATTACTCTTATGAAAATAAATTTATGCTAAAAAGGCCATATCTAGTAGCTCAACTGCTCAAGGCTCTAACATCGACAGTTTCTGGGGAAAGTCCCGACATATGCAACCTTACTCTTATATTCTCTAAAGAACCTGGGGCTCGCATGATGTAGTTTTGCCTCACTAATTTAGTGTTTTTCTTTTTGGAATTTTAGCATAACTAGCATAAGATACAATGAAGAAGCAAAGCACCTAAGTGTCTCTTTGTTTCTAAAGTACTGCAGTACATTTTTATTCATAACCTTTCTTCCAGTTAAAGCAACAAGACCAGTACTCAATTCTTCTGATTCTTATTTACACCTCCAGTTTGGTTCTCACGAGAACTCGTACAGAGAAAACGATGAACACTAATAAACTAACATTACAGAAAACAGAGGTTCGATACTGTCAGTTAAACTATCTAGGTAATTTTTCACCATATTTGCAAGAATAATTATTGTCAGCAGCTCAAAAATATATGTTGCGAAAAGCAAGAACACAAAGCCTGGGTTGTTTAGAACTAGCAGTAACTTGATCAAATTTCTCTAACATAAACACATATGAAAAACCAGTAATCAAAATGTAACCAATTAGTAAGCATGCAAGCACAAAGATCAGAGAAATTTTCATAACAGGCTAACCCCGAAACATTATACTACAGTGCAGAAACTCGAGACTCGTTTCCATCAATTCAAAGCACTAGCAGTGGCAGATATCATGCTAATAAACACTTTTCCGCGCCAAGCAAGACCTTCAAAACATTCCTACTCTGCTAATTCTATGAACAGGTGTGCCCAAGGGCTGGGCACACAATAAGCACTAATTCCCATGAGTTTGGTGCATTTTGATCGGTCCTTTAATCATCATTTTGATCGGTCCTCTAATCATAAATATTGATGGACCCTGCATTTATAACAACTCTACCAATAAAAATGCACCAAACTCATAAAATTTGGTGACCGTTCTATGAAACAGAAACACGGCACCATAACAAGACACCGAAAACACGAAAAACGAGAGAGTTTTACATACCCAAGTAGCATGTCATGAGGAAGACAAAAATCCAAAGACTAGTTTTCTTCATCATTTCTAACACACTCTTCAACTTCTTCAAAACTGATCAGCTAAAAGAAACCCTAAAAATAGGTTTTTAAGAACAAGTGTAATGAGTAATGACAGTTTTAAATACACAACAGAGTAAATGAAGAATCAACCGTTTCTTCAGACAGAATTTTGTTCTTCTGTATTCCTACTTATTTATTTGCTACTCTTTTTAGATCTTTAGGGACTATGATATATTCTTTGAGTATAAATTCTAGTGATCACTTATGAAGCTATGTGGTACAACATGACATGGACAAGACTTGTAGAAGTGGATTTCTTACAGAAATTAAGTATTTGTAGATTTAATTGTACTTTAATTTTGTAATATTAATTCAGTGTGTAACTGAAGTTTTATTTTCTGTTTTGTTCTTTTCTAGTCACCTTTTTCGGTTTTTTTATCGTACGGAACCCGCAGCCGCTATCTGAAGTGCGCACCCACGGCTCACGTAATATCCTGCAAACCACGTGAACCAACTTAAACCGCATTTAAACGACAGACTCTGATTCATGAGTCATAATGATTATCTAGGACACCAAAAATTACTCAAATCTTTTTTTTATCGTAGGTAACCCGCAGCCGCTACCCTTCGGGTGCGCACTGGGTAAACCCTACGAGCTCACGCAATATCCTGCAAATCAGTGAACCAAGATAAATCTTGAGATAACTTAAGTGATAAAAATTTATCTTTTACTGTCCCATGTCCCAGGATTTGATACTTGCTAACCCCCGAATTTGGGCCTAATTAGTCAAAAAAAATGACTCAAATCTATAAGGCCTTCTTATTTTTACCGGTTTTTCTTGTTTTTTTTAGGGCCACTAGTGAAGTACTTTTAGGCTTCCCTAGGCCCAAAGTCTATTTCCCAGAACACACATGAATCATAGACTTGTGGACCTTTTCTCTGTTCAGTGTGTATTATTTAACTTGGATTGGATTTGCTCATGTCCAGCCCAGTTATATCTGACTTGGGCCTTACTGGAATAAAATGCACCAAAATCTTTATCAAAAGGTTTGACCATGAGTTGACTTTTGTTAACAATATTACAAACAATTTAATTTTTTGCTAAATTACAACAATTAGTTATTTAATAAATACTTAAGTGCTTAGGGAGTCTGATATTTCATATACAGTTTGAGGTGAGTTTAAAAATAATGAATGAGCCTATTTTTTCAAACATTTTAATTCGATTGTAAGAAAACGTATCTGTAACTAATATTTTTTCGATTTATTTGTTTCACTATTTCCGTAAATAATGAATGAGCCTACTTTTTCAAATATTTTAATTCGATTGTATGAAAACGTATCTGTAACTAATATTTTTTCAATTTATTTGTTTCACTGTTTCCGTAAAATTATACTAATTATTTCAAATTTTCTTTTTTTGATTAAATCATATAATACTCATTAGCAGTCGTGCCAATGGAATCCAAGATCTTAGGACGATATTAATAAAGAAATAATTTTGCATTTTCAATTCATATATACAGTTAAATCTCGATAAATAAATATTTTTGGGACCGTTATATTTTATTAATTAATTAAAATTATTCACTTATCAAGTTAAAAAATATACTGTTTTTATTGTATTGGAACCGGAAAAAAATATTTATTTTATGACAAAATTATTCGTTTATCGAATATTAATTTATCGAGATCCTGAAACGTAACCACATTTGGAGACACCGGTAAATAATATAGTCCCGGCGTTCATGATTAATCATTAACATAATACCCAGTGTGACAAAATCGAAGAATTAGATTAAACAAAACTGAATTATTATACAATTGTACCTACATAAACTACAATTAGCTGTGTGAACACTAAGCATTTTATTCGTTGTTAATTTTTTATTATTCAATTATTTGTTGACTTTGTACATGTTATTTTTATTGGAACCCACAAACTAGAACTTGGATTCCCCTTTTTCTATATCTGGGTTGTGCTTGATCCAGCTATTACTGTACTTTTTAATAAAAAAATAAACTTACATTTTTAATTAATTAGTTTTATTAGTTAATTAAACAAAGCTTAATACAATTCGCTGATGTGACGCATTGTGTCTTGCGTTAAGTTATCAAAACACCAAGAATATTGGTAGGGTGTTTGTCTTGCCCCCATCTATCACTGACCTAACCCATTAATGTGCAGGTTGTGATATAAAATTTTGGTTGGTGTTCTAAAAAGAAAGAATGTAGAAAATACATCATTTTCCAGCTTCTAACTGCCCAAAATACTAACCGCCGGAAAAGTGCCCAAAATACCGACAAAATGTGCATTTTAGATATGCGTATTCTGATTTTCAAAAATTTTACAAAGAATACGCATGTCTGACATGCGTATTCTTTGTAAAATTTTTGAAAATCAGAATACGCAAGATGATAATGCGTATTTCGTCGGTATTTTGGGCACTTTTCCCGCCGGTGGGTATTTTGGGCAAATCTCCCCAAATGGTTGGTATTTTGATCACTCACCCTTCTAAAAATTGATTGATTAAATCGAGTATTTTTGAGAAATTAATCGTTTCGGGTGTATGCTGTGAATATTAAAAATGAATTTTAAAAAAATTGACCGATAAGGATATCTGTGTTACTGTATTTGTTTAAACTCTTGACTTCTTTAAAAGACGAGTTCGAATCTCGGAGTGAGTGTTGTAGTTATAAAAAAATTTGATGATTACATGAATGTTTTTTTTTCAAGCCGATTACCTGAAATTCGATAATATATTTAAGTGATCGGTCATATTAAAATTTAAAAATCTCACATACTTTTAAAATTCGAGACTTTGCCGGAATATCAAGCAGCACAACTCACTAATTAGTTTTCAAAGTTTTGTTGTCTTAAAATTTAATACGTCAACAAAGAGTTGGAGTTAGGGATGACAATTTGTACCGAACCGATAGATACCCGATCCGTACCGATCCGATCGGGTTTTAGCGAACCCGAATATTTCGGGTTTGGATTCGGGTTCGGGTTTGATTTTTAAACCCGAATCATTTTCGGGTCGGGTTTGGTTTTAAGGCATACCGTTTCGAACCCGACCCGAAAACCCGAAACCCGTTCCGTTCCGATCCGAACCCGA
This sequence comes from Apium graveolens, assembly GCF_009905375.1. Classification (NCBI taxonomy): domain Eukaryota; kingdom Viridiplantae; phylum Streptophyta; class Magnoliopsida; order Apiales; family Apiaceae; genus Apium; species Apium graveolens. The sequence continues at coordinate 204,336,610 of NC_133657.1, read as the reverse complement.
ACCCGATCCGAAACCGGTGTTAATATATAAATAATATTTTATATTTTATAAGTAATAATATAATATATAATACAATATTTTACTAATATTAGTACTAAAAAATTATACTTTTTACAAACTATTGCATTAAAGTTGTTTAAATATGTTTTTAGCAGCATTTTCACTACAAGTATACTAAAGGTCAAGATCGTTGCATTATTTCACCAACAATTTTATTCATAGAGGTATATTATCCATTGTCTTCTTAAAACCCTCTAATTCAATCTCAAAAATTTCAATACCGTCATATTTATGAGCACTTTGCTCATACCAGATCCTAGTAATTTTTCATTAGAGTTTGTGCAAATTAAGGTGCAATTTGATAGTGATCTACAAACCCGAATCCGAACCGAACCCGAACCGAACCCGTCGGGTTCGGGTTCGGGTTTAGTGGTTCGGGTTTTTCCGGGTTCGGGTTCGGGTTCAGGTTCGACAAAAATAATCGGGTTCGGGTTTGGTTTTTGCTAAACCCGTTTCGACCGAACCGATTGCCATCCCTAGTTGGAGTAATGATTGAGCTCTTATCTTCTTATAGCAAGTCCAACAGTCTCTTAATTAATTTCTTATAAATATTATAAAATATTAACTCTTAGTGATTTAAGACATAATTTTGAATTTCAACTCCAATAATGTTACTTATCTTCATTCCTTATTATTATAATAATAATAATAAATTTGAATGAAATATGAAAAGAATAGAGAGAAAAGAACTAAAAAGAAGAGAGAGAAATCAATTTTTTATTAATAAAAATGATATAAGGGATGACTTGTGATTCCTTAAAGATAAGGTATGAGAGAAGTATCTCAGTGATATAAGGAACCACTAAGACACTGTTGGAGTGCAATTTTATGTCATTTTCCTTATATTTGGACTTAAGAGCATGTTTAAGGAGCCGTTGGACTTGCTCTTGTGATGTTTAGCTAGATGACTATTGTTTTGTGCGATAAGATTAAGTGTCCGTTTGAGAAATCTAAAAATATGTAACTTACGACTTAAAATGAATAAGTGTCTTATAAATGATAAATAGATAAATTCTTATAAGTTATATAAGTATTTGGAGAAAAATCAGAATTTTTTTTTACTTAATTGAACAAAAATAAATAAATTATAAATAAAATTATCGCAATTCGTAATTATTATATTAGAGAAATAATTTAGAAATATTTTTTAAAACTAAAGTTAATAAAAAAAATAAAAATTCAAAAAAAGTTGAGAAAAAATTCGTTTTTACTGATATTCAACTTATCAGCTTATAAGTTATATAAGTTAAGACGACATTCCGAAATAAGTCATTACAGACTTATAAATTATAAGTAACTTATTATAAGTTACAAACAGGCCTTTAAGTATCAAAAATTTAGTTTGCAACCTCAGATATTTTTTCGATCAAACATTGATTAATGCATCCTAAACACGGATCTTTAATGGCATGTATGAATCTTAATTAGCAAAACAAAACAGATAATCACCCATGTTTAGACAAATCTAGTAAACAATTACCCCTAAACACAAAATTTAACTAATTTCAACTTCACATAATCCAATTTTGTTGTATCAGATGGACCTGATTCAATTACACAAATTGTCCCTTTGTGGCTGATATATCATTTTCGTCTGTACTAACCAAAGGATATAAAGAAGATAGAGACATCATATATATTATCATGCCCTACATCACAAACCAAATCATCCAAATCATAATTCTCATGCAAGAACATGAAAGAAAGGTTCATATATGGGACAAAGGTCATGTCAAAAATCGCCTCAAAACAAAATAAAGGGACCTGTTTGTATTTTTTTTTATCGTAGATAACCCGCAGCCGCTAACCTTTGGTTGAGCACCTGGTAAACCTTACGCAATAGTCTGCAAATCACGTGAACCTGTTTATATTATTTCTGTTTACTATACCAACGAAAAGTCTTTAATTCTGCGGGTTACTTGAATTCGAGTGAGCATTTTTGTTGGGGTTAATTTTATATTAAAAAAAAAACACGTTACGAAAATATTCGTGAGATTTAGTTCGTGTTTATATTTTAAAATAAGTACGTTATGTACGTTACGAGAATATTTGTGACATTTTTGACGAAAAACTGTGCCTTCAAACTTAAAATTTCGTTATAATAATACGTTATATTTTAACAGATAAATTTTGATAAAATATTTTAACGGATAAATTAAGTCTAAAATACGTTTGAAGGGCGGAACGTAACAAATTTAAGTCTCAAAAGTCCGTTATAACAAAAAAAATATAGTAAAGTCATTTTTCAATACAAAATCGTAATGACAAATTTGTAAATATAAATATCACCCTTTATTATTCACAAGATACCTTAATTTATACTAATTTTGTAGAGATCGCCCTAAGACCAAAAAACTCATATATAATAGGGAAATATTAAATTCAAAGCTCTTTTTTAATTTTCAGAGCAAACTTGTTGTGAAAAGACGGTCTTAACTTCACATTAAAATTTTCAGGAGTTATTGATGTATATTCAGAGATGGCCATTGACCTGGGCCAACAGATTGACCTGGGCCGACAGAGGATAAACTCTTACGGCTTGCTCCCGAGTTTTTTAATGGGAAGGAAGTAAGTGATTAGGAGGTAAAGTACTTTCATCCCATTTTTGAAGTGAAAGTTTTGGAGTGAAATATTGTTAAATTTGCATTCAATAACACTTGTTTTCGATCCTTTTAAAAACTCGGGAGCACGATTACGGAGGGAAGTAAAACAACTTTACTTATCATCCATTTGATTTCCTTCCTTTTTAAAACTCGGGAGCAAGGCGTTAACCACTTGAGCTATCCAACCGTGCTCATATCTTATTTGCTCTAGATGTTAAAAATAGTTATGTATTTAACATTTTCCCTAGAATATTAACTTTACATATACTTATAATTTAATAATTGATGTAAATTCATTTATATTTGAAAAGCTATTAAAGGCCTTAGGTAAAAGAATTTATAGCATTCGTACGGTTTCTATTGGTTAGATAGTGATGGCATTGTTTTTGTTTGCATTCTCCAAACGATTTAGTATAATAATTTTTTCTCAATTTTTTTGTGCTTCATCTTCTTCAACGTGGCTCTTGATCTGATCAGATAAACAAAGATATGTACATAACATCAACTATCATTTATGCATTTTATAATTTGCATGTTTATTTGTCGATGAGAAAGTGAAAGTGAAAGCCATCCTAAGCATAATGCATCTTCTCCATTATTCGAGTTCTTCATTTTACCGTTTTTCATTATACTGAAAATATATTTGATACTGGGTTATATAACTTGATTTACATCAAGAAAAATATATTTTTTATAACAACAGTGAGTGTGATAGTTATACACATATCTATATTGAACTGTTAATTAATCAGTTCATTCAAAATATTAAGGTAATAGAGGAAAACTCGAACACAATTTTATATTTTTTAAGATTTCCCCTAAATTGTACGATACTTTTCGCTACGATTGACAATAACAACGTATATAACCAATATCAATACCAACAACAAATATTTATCTTAAATAAATGGGGTGAGAGGGTTTTAATCCGAGTTCCTTCTAAACCGAGTTCTGATATCACTTTAAATAATCAATCAATCTAAAATCTTAAGGTGGCTGAGAAAGTTCTGAATAAGATTTTATACTCTTTAATATAAAGAATCGTTTGTAAAATAATGTGATATTTTTACGGGCACAAAACAAACAGAATCTTAATTAGTGATCTTATAATAATAAGCATCCCCTTGAAACTAAACTAAGTAAGATTTGTTAATGTAAAACAGATTCTGTCCAGTTGTCCCCCTAGCTATCAAAACACCGAGAATATTGGTTGATTGTTTTTTACTCAACAATGTGTGTAATTAACATGCATTAACATAATCTCTGGTTAATGATTGTACTTTTTAGTATAGAATTCCTACATTTTTTATCAGTATCTGTCTGGTTTATGTACTTGAGACTTCAGAGGGCTGCATGGGAAAACTTGTTTGTTAAAATATTTTTACAAAGATCAGTTTTTGTCCCACCACATGGTTTTAATAATATGCAATGATTCTTTAAACGAAATATTTGACATTTTGATAAATTTTGTTGGACGTTAGTTAACATCAATCTATTGTATTAAATATTTTATCCTATTAAATACAACACTGTTATAATTTTCGGATGAATTACGTCAGTTATCGGGACTCGGACCAGTTTAGTTATGTCATTGTGTGGAATATAGTATTACTAAGATTTTCGGATGAAGTGTGTCGAAGAATTTTTTTATCTATTCGATTCGAGTTGTTCAATACGAATTCACATATAAATTACGAGTAACTGATACTTTGTAACCTATTTTTTTTGTCATTTTTTTTAATTCAGGGTTTGTCTTATATTTCTTTATAAGTTACACCTTTAATTTTGACCGTTATTTTGTTTTAAAAAAATGAGTTACAAAAATGACATTTTTATGTAAATTAATCCTTATTACTCTCGTATAGCTATATCCTTAGAAGATGTCACTACCGAAATTTATACAAAATTGAAAGATCATAAACATTGATACTAAATTAGTGAAGGATCCCCCAAGATCTGCAAAAGTGAGATAAGCAAGTAGGTAATATATTTGTTCATACGTTATACTTTTCTCATCATGCTCTCAACTAAGTTATAATCTCTTAATTAAGTACATGTTTAAGTAAACTAATACTAACATTTTATATAAAAACATTTCTAAATGCATCACGAATATATGCCTTTCACACATTGTGCTTCATATAGTAATACTCCTAATTACAATGTTAAAAAATATCAAGATGTAGGTCCCGTTTGGTATTGTTGTTGCAGACAGTTATAACAGTTTTTTACTGAATAACTGTCAGAAAAGTGTTTGATAAATTTTAAAAATTGTTGTCTAGAAAAGCGCTTTTGGTCTAAAAGATGCTGTTATAAAAAACATGTCCCCCATACTTTTAGAAAAAGCTGTTTTCAGCTTTTGCAGAAAGTAGATATCAGTTTCATCATCAAACCTTCTCAAAAAAATTATTTATATATATTATATCTCAAAATATGCATAAATTTAAAAAATTACCAAACATTCATCTAATTTTTCTAACAGCACTTTTTCTATCGACACTTTTTCTCACAGCACAGCAGTTTTCAACAGCACTCCCAAACAGAGCCGTAATCAAGCTTATGCTATTCACACGCCAAATGAAGTACTAAATGAGCTTGTGACCTGGATTTCAAATGAAATTGAAATCCAAATTTTCAAACAGTTTATTTGATTAAATCCATAATTTCAAATGAAATTTAGTTTCCCAAACGGACCATTGATGCAAATTTTCAAACAGTTCATTTGATTAAATCCATAATTTCAAATAAAATTCAGTTTCCCAAACGGACCATTGAGTTATATATCCATTTTTAAGCGACGATGATGGAAAGGAACACGGAGTAAACTCTCCTCCCTACAACAAAAAAATAACGTTTTTAACATAAAAATGATTGAATTTATTAAAATATCCGACGATACTTAAAATATTCTGACATCTTCCAAATCTATAATCGTTGTCCTCCTGGACCATCCCATAAGAACGAGAAAACCTCGATCTTGGTTAGTCTCTTTGATTCCGCGTTTGCATGAAAATACATGTACCCCATGACTCCATCTCAAGGGTTTATCTAAAGCATTCATCTTTCTGGTAATCTGTCATACTGTCAAGAGCAGAACCATAAACATTACCACTTGAAGTGCCCCTGCCAATTTCCAAGACATCAATTTCAATACTCCCCCCGTCTCTAAAAACGTTTCCTGTTTGTATTGGACACGTTTGACAATGCACACTTTTGATTATAAATATTTTTAATTTTGTATTATTATTAAATATAAAAACTTCATTTATTAAAGTACTTATAAATACGAATCCAACAAAATCACTCATGATTATGTTTAATCTTATATATTATACGTAAATTAGTAGTCAATCAGTTATCATGAACATTATGTTTTTTGAGGCGGAGGGAGTATAAACCATAAAATGTGGTTATCAAGAATTATTTCACATTGTAAAGAGTGTGACATTTGAGAATGATATGGGGCCTAATTTCAATTTGATTCCATGTCTTATTTTGCAGGACCCTGTGTATATATTCCAACTGTACCTTGTGCTTCCAGTTTTTATGGCAGATTGGCATGCATGTCATGCTTCGTTTGTTTTTGTTTGCCCATTTGGATTTTCTGTTCATCTTCTTATCTTCTTCCCTCCTTCCTTATTAACCATCGAAGTGGTGACCTTGTCTGTGGAGCTCGTCTCGAGCAATCCATTAATCCATTGTTGCAGTATATTATATCACGATATATGTATAATAAAATTTTTGATTTTGATGTGTTAATTTTAAGAAACCAGTCGCTCTAAAAGTTTAAGGTTTTAGAACGATTGGTTACTTGACATGATATTAGAGCTTTGATACCATGTTAAACAACCGATGCATTCTGAAACCTTAAGATTTTAGATGGAAGGAAAGACCGTCCATCATTTATACGATTCACTAAATTTTTTACGATATAATTTGTTATAACAATCGTTTTCTCCTTGCCACCTCCTATTACTAGCTTATATTATTGAAATTTCCCGTAATTTTGATTCCGTTGCCAGGGACGGAACTAGGAAATCAGAATGAGTCTCAAACCTGACAACTTTCAAAATTCATTAAAATTTGAAAAAATATAAAATAATTTAATTCGGTCCTTTTAAACATAAATCAATTTTCACTAAACTATCTTTCCTAGTTCCGCACTAATCACCGCAACAACACTACAAATTTCTCGTAATTCTGATTCCGTCACTGCAATAACTTGCGGTACGCACTCCACCGCAAATAGAATAGGATTGGGCCTGGCTAATTCCAATTTTAAAATTACATATCTTCGATAAACGAAAATAGTGTAGCTCAACAAGCAAACTCTTGTCACTAAACACGAGCACTCTGCAAACCTGCAGCACCTCATCAGATAAGCAACACTCTTCCGGTTCACCACGTGCTTAACCACCAGTAACATCGGATTTGTTAAACCCCTTTTTTTAATTAAACATGTTGACATTTTCAGTTTAATAAACCAATTACTCCCTCTGTCCCAATCATTTTTTTACATTTTACTTGTTGAGATATTTTATCAAATTCTTTATATTTTAAAACTTACCAAAAATAATCAATGTGTCCCACCACTTTCTCACTTTTCCTCTATTTTTACACTACTTTTGCTCCACTATCTCCCCTTTTATATATTAAAAATCAATAGATTACTACATCACTCCATCCACTTTTTTCCCTTTTACACTACTTTATACTCCTTCCGTCCCAAATTATCTGTCATATTTGACTTTTTATGGTCAAATTGACTCAACTTTGAGAGTAAATAAAAACCCATTATTTCATTATTTTGAAAAATTTAAAATTGCATATTAAAGTATATTAAATATACTTTCTAGTGATATATTCTTTATACATATTTTCAATTATATACTAAATGAAATTTTTAGTCAAAGTTGAGTTAGTTTGATCGCAAAAAGTCAAACATGACAGATAAATTAGGACGGAAAGAATACATATTTCTTAATCTCCGTGCTCAAACCAAACGTAAACAATTTAGCGGCACGGATGGAGTATCAGGGACGGAGGGAGTATTAGGGACTAGATGCTTACGTCACTACCTCATTCAAAAACTTTTACTCTACTATAAAAGTTGCATCATCAATTCATCATTAATCATCTTCCGATCAAAAGCTGTAAAAACAAACTTAATTTTTTACAGAAATTCGTACTACTGTGTGTAGCTTAAATACTCTCCCAACCACCCTCCTTAAACCATTATATCATCTTTCTTTTTTCTCCTCCTTCTCACTCTCTTATCTCGTATCCTAGCGGAAACACTTTTTTTTTCGAGATTTTAATCGGAAGAGAAACTACGACTTATTACATAACCTAGTGGAAACACTAACAATCTCCCGCTCAAAAACATATTTCTAGTCTCGTAACCTAGTGGAAACACTTTTTCTCGAGGATTCGAGTCTCTGTAGAGAAATAACGATTTATAACTTATAAGCTATTAACTAGCGTTAATAAGTCACACACACAAACATTGTAAGATGTTTGATTATGCGGAAGGTGAAGAGGCATTTTCGAATTCGACAACGCAAAACTCATCAATGAGCAGCGAAAGTTGTTGCCCTAGTTTCAGCCGATTATCATTCGAAACACTAACAATCTCCCGCTCACCCGAAAACCGCATGCTAAAGCCTCACCGCTCCTCAGATTCGTCATGGCAAGCGATTAAATCAGCCACATTCAAGCGAAAAAACACCGGAGGAGGACTAGGGTTCCGTGACTTCAGCCTGGTACGACAGATCGGAAGTGGAGACATTGGAAAAGTGTACTTGTGTCGTCTTCGAAGCGATGAAAGTTGTTATTATGCCATGAAAGTTGTGAATAAGGATGTTTTGGCAGTGAAGAAGAAGCTGAAGAGAGCTGAAACTGAGAGGAAAATACTTAAAATGCTTGATCATCCGTTTTTGCCGACTTTACATGCTGAGTTTGAAGCTTCGTGTTTCTCTTGTGTTGTCATGGAGTTTTGTCCTGGTGGTGATTTGCATTCTCTCCGTCATAAACAACCTAACAAACGCTTCTCCATAAATGCCGCCAGGTACTCATTTCAGTTCATATGTTTTCTGTTGTAGAATATGCGCACACACCTGTCTTTCACAAGATTTGAACTCTCGATGATATCGTGTGAAAGAAGCGCGAGAGGATATAATCAAGTTTTAGTGGTAACTACTGTTCGGTTATAATTACCGAAATGCCAAAATTACGATTTTTGTACAAATAATCGGTTACAACTACTATTCGGTTATAATTACAAAAATCCCAAAATTACGATTTTTATACAAATAATCGGTCACAGTACTATGTATAACATCGTAAGGTCATAGTATTGTTGCAAATTTCTGATGTGTGACACCGAATGAGAACGTGCAAAATATTTGCAAAATAAAATTTGCAAAGCATGAAAGGCGAAAAATGCAAAAATTTTGATTCTTGCTCATCTCGAAGTTTAAAATGTTTGTTATTATCGCATGTTCTAATATTTTATTTTTTACAAAAATTGCAGGTTTTATGCAGCTGAAGTATTGGTAGCATTGGAGTATCTTCACATGTTAGGAATAATTTACAGGGATCTAAAGCCCGAAAATGTCCTAGTCAGATCGGACGGTCACATAATGCTCACCGATTTCGATCTCTCGCTCTGCTCGAACCCGATCCTGACCGTTGAATCGCCTCTCATGTCTCCAATGACCTCATCCTCACCGTCCATCTCATCACATTCCAAGTCATCCGCGCCTTTCTCTTGCCTCTCAACCCGGTTCTTCCGGTCCAAGAAAATCCAAACCACGTCATCAACCCGGTTATTCGTCGCCGAACCGGTGCTCGCCAGGTCATCATCTTTTGTCGGGACGCACGAGTACGTGGCGCCTGAGGTGGCGTCAGGTGGGGACCACGGCAATGCGGTGGACTGGTGGGCCCTGGGGATTTTTATCTACGAGATGATATATGGGCGGACCCCATTTGCTAGTGATTCCAACGAGGCAATCCTACGTGGCATAGTCAAATCTCCGTTGACTTTCCCTTATGATGGTAGTATGTTGAGTAGGAGTGAAGTGCATGCGCGTGATTTGATTTCGGGTTTGTTGGATAAGAATCCGGGTAATCGGGTCGGGGCGAAACGCGGGGCGGGTGAGGTGAAGGCCCACCCGTTTTTTAAGGGGATAAATTTTGCATTGATTAGGACGGTGGCGCCACCGGAAGTTCCGGGAATGCATAGAAAAAATGGGATGGTGAGTGGTGACAAGAATGTGAGACAAACGACGCCGTTTGAGTTCTTTTAATATGGTAACAAAATATATGACTTGTAGTATGACTATTGTTTATGACTATTTGTACACTCTAGCTTAGCAATGGTAGAAATGTACTTTGAGATTCTTCTTTAGCTAGTAGCATGGTAACGGAAGATATAATCAAATTCACGCAAACGCCTTTTGATATAACGATATCTCACTCATTTTTTTACGGTGAGATTTGAGTAATGTTATATTCGTCGGTTAATTGGCGCTAGGACGTAAAGAGTACAAATGTTATAATAAAAAAATGGCGGCGTGCATAACTATATTTAACAATCAAGAATATAAAATATAATATAATCTAATCTAATTCAATATTATAAATTCAATTAAAACTTCTATTTTTATAATATTACTTGGCGCTAAAATATCAAAAGTACTCGGATCATATGATAATAATATAATAATCTAATTCAATATTATAAATTCAATTAAAACTTCTATTTTTGTTGCTCCTCCTACGTTGGATTTTAATCAAAAATTCAAAAAATTTATCACTTATGTTGCGCATTATATTTATATGTAAACCAATTATTCAATGTATATACATGTATGAATTTTTTGTTGTAAAAATTGATCAACTCTTTAAAAAAATTCGATATACTCCCTCCGTCCCTAAAAACGTTTCCTCTTTGTGTTGGACACGTTTGCCAATACACACTTTTAATCGTTAATATCTTTAAATTCGTATTAGTATTAAATATAAAAATTTCACTGTATTAAAATACTGATAAATACGAATTCAACGAGATCACTCATGACTATGTTTGATATAATAGATTAGACGTAAATTAGTAGTCAATCCTTTACCGTGAACAGTACCAAATGTCAATATAGGAACATCATTTTGGGACGGAGGGAGTAATATTAAATTGATAAATTAACCGTATAATTCTGATTTTCGAAATTTCTAACCACGCTTATAATGTTAAACTAGGAGGACACTGGGCTGCTGAGCCTAGACAAATGGGCACATCTACCATGTGAGAAAGTTGACCTCGTCTATAAATTATTCGAATCTTAATTTGGTTTTGTCTCAACCTTCATCTAATTTGGCCAAAACCTTAACATTAATTAACTAGTGACCCTGTTTTTGTTTTTTGTATGTTTTGATTATTTATATTTCACAAGGGAAAAATGATCAATTATTCGGAAATTTTAACTTTTTGCTTCTTGCATTGAACAACAATTAACAAGACTGACGCGATAAGATAGTTCAAACGATAAATTCATCTCGATTTTTATTACAAGTATTCTGCTGTAAAAGATAGGTTTAATTATTAAAAAATAATTAACAAGAGAAAGGGTATTTTTTTCGCAAAAATACGGAATTAATCAAAATCAACCGATATCAAGCATATATGCAACTAGTTGAATGAAGTTTTTTTGGTTGCATATAGTTGCAAAAACTCATCAAAGGTTGCATCCAGCTGATTTCAGTTGCCAAAAACCGTATTTTTGTAAAAAAACAAATATTGAAAAATAGTATTTTTGTAAATTATTATTTTTTTGCATTTTTTTAAATGAAATTATTTTTTCAAAAAAAAAATTTAGACTTGGATATTTTTCAAAAAAGTCCAAAAATATTGAGAAATATATACGAGTTGGAAATTTATGCTATTACTTCAAATGTTTTAATTGTTGTTTATCTACTACGATTTGGAAGTTTATATAAAAATATTTGATGTATTTCTAAGTCGGCACAAATATTCTATTTTTGAAGGTATTTAGTAATTTGAAAAAAATATATAAATAAATTTGTATTTTGTTTTGGAATAATTAAAAGCCCAATAGACAACACATGGACTGTACAATTGAAACACCCGCTAACCAATCAGGCGGCCCAGCTTAATTTAAAGTGTTGGCCCCACTTTTCCTGGGCCCTACTCTCACTTCGCTTTCTCTTCACTTGATCACATTCTTAAACGTGGCATGTTTCTTCTCTTTCCACGTGTCGCTTTCATTATCCTCCTCGTATTCTCTCGTAAATGAAATGCGGATTGTTATTCCATTTATTTAATTTACACGCAATATGACACGAAACGGGAATACGTAAACAGAAAATTACACGAATCGGTCGATTTTGTGTTTAGTCTTTAAGTACAGGACATGAAAAAATACATTATACGAATGAAATGTCATGTCTAGAAATGCCCTTAGTCTCACCAATAAGAAAACAATTAAAAATATTTTTTGAATTTATTTTGGGATATGTAATATTATTCTCGCTAATATTGTTATAATATGTTATTCAATCGTCCCAAGTTGACGATGAGTTTTTAATAGCCAACTTTATTCAAATCTTAATTGATGAAGGACAGTAATTTTCTTTTATTTTAAAAACACTAAATAACATATTTTAAATAAATTAACATACTTTTCAATGGCATAATTTTAATTTCCTTTAATTATATAATACATGTAATTTTCAGTTCAATTTTAATGTCTAACTCTTTCGCAGTAGTTATTATTTATTTATTTTTTTGGTTAACTTTTCAAAATAATTACTATCTAATTTAGTGCAATAAATTTAAATTTACAGTATACATATTAATTGAGTTGGTTGGTGACTAATATAGTAGAGTAGCTAGAATAGCTGCTGTTCTGGGCCTGGCTCTTGGCCTATACCATTAAAACGACGTCGTGCCATCTATTTAAATTCTCACAGTTTCACCATTGTGGTAATAAAAAGCTTCTTAGACTAGTACAAATACACAAAATTAAATATTCAACACTCTAGAAATAAGTTCAAGCAAGCACTGTATGCAATGCAACTTGTGCCTACCTAGTAGCTCTCCTGCTCTTTTCTTGAATGTTACCCTCTGTTATCACTGTTGACCTAGTATGTAAATTTATTTCTGTTGTTGACAGTACAATTCCTCAGCATTAACTAGGAAAATAAAGAGTTTTAATGAAAGATACAAACATGATAGCTGATACATAAATCCTTCAACAGAACTTTGCAAAGGTAACCAAATTGTAAGAGGAACCTCGTTCGTTTCGGTTCTTATTCGATTCTCACTCTGAGATTTATTAAAGACTCGGGAGTACTAATTAGCTTCGAATCTATACTCAAAACAAACTCTAAACAATTCTTTTTTGTTCCAAATCCAACTATATATTTTGTTCCAAATCCGAACTCTAAACAATTCTTTTTTGTTCCAAATCCAACTATATATTTTGTTCCAAATCCGAACTCTAAACAATTGTTTCTTTGCATCATGATATAAAAACACCTCAGTTAAATAAAAATGACGAAGTTGCTAAATAGACAACAATCCATTAAACATTAAAACATATCAGAATGTTTCAACTACTTCGATTAAAACCACAACCATAGTTTTCAACACCCAAAGATTAAACATACATGCACTTGCAGTCACACAAAAGAAACTTGTAATTTTCCAAAACTTAAACTCTTACCAAAGCACCATCAACAGTTTGCTTTTGCATCATATGATAATTGTGGGCTGCATAGGTTGTCAACATCATTAAGCTAATAGTCTACCAAATATAAGTCCATATGTTCCACCTTCCTTGGGCAAGCAAGCAACACCACAGCTACATTAAGCTGATAGACAGTTGTTAGGGCCAAATGATGATGATCAACAAATATTATCAACCGGAAGATAAGAGGGCAAAAAAAAAACATAATCAACCAGAAGGTAGAATAGAACAGACCTTGGAATATAGAATTACATACTCAAATAGCCAAGAGCATGCATATAAACCAAAAAGTTATTTTCAAAAAACTAAAATTAACTCCTTAAAAAAAATCTTCACATACCATTATATTCATTACCAAATAACTCAGTCATAATACATGTCACTGCCACCAGAATCATCATCATGATCATCTTCAAAGTCGTCATCATCATTATAATCGAATTCATCACTGACAAGGTCGATATCAGATTGTAGTCCAGAAGGACCATCTCCATCAAAAGAATTCAAATCGTCATATTCATCCTCAACTTCATCTAAAAATTCCAGGTCATTAAGGGAGTCATATGTGAGCTTGAGAAACTTCATCTGATGAGATAGCCTTTTTAGTAGATCAGGTTCAAGGTTAGCAACATGTAAACACTGCCGCAAATCGAGAGATTCAAGATGAGGACAGTTCTCAATTATGGCCACCAAGCCATCTGTTGTTATCGCATTTCCAAAGAGCTGCAGATGGTGTAGTCCCTGCATGTTTTCTGCAATTGCCATAGCTTCCTCATCACACCCAAGATCTGGATATCCATAATCTGGGTTGTATAATTTGAACGATTTCAGCTGAGGGCAATATTTCCCTGCAGCTTCAATAGCTTGGTTAGAGATGCTAATGCGGTAAAGGCTGAGTTCCTCCAACAACGGAAGTTTTTTGACCATTTCACTTAATCCGTCATTAGTAACGCTAAAACAGAAGAAAAGACGTAGGCGTCTCAGCTGACTTGATCTGTGAACATGTTGGAAAGGAATGCTAGAATGTCAGTATTCACTTCTAACCACTAAAAATATAGTAACATCTGCGTATTATTGCTAAGAGACCAATAGCAAGCAAAATCCAATATATAACATATACAGTCCACAAAAATATTTCATTGACTGTGATTTTTCATTATAACCTTAAATTCATTGCAACTACCAGTCACATCATTACAATGTTACTAACATTCAAATGCGAGAGGAGGGAATCCCAGGGAAATAAAAGAGGATAAAAGAGAGCCTCCTTAAGCATTAATAATAGTTTGCTTAGCACACTTTTGTTTAGTTGGTACTCAGTTCTCAAACATCTTCCGATAAATCAATCCTAATCAGGCTTTCCAGCTAAAACAAGTATCTGATAGATGGCATAACCACGTACTCTTACATAGTTTCCACACTACTATGACTTGTCAAAGAGATTCTGTATCAGACACTCAAACTACTAGAGGTCAAACAGAACCAAAACCTTGATTGCAATTTTGCGAAAAGATTTATTTAACAAGTTTGAGTGTTTATGCCAGAATAAAACCAAACTTCAATTTTCATCACATATAACAAAAGCTTTACAACTAAGAGCATCTCCAATAGTCTCTTAAGCCACTCTTCAAATATATTATAAAATATTGACTCTTAACAATTTAATGTGCATTCACCTCCAACAACACTCTTTATATTCACTCTTTAAATAACATTTTAATATATTTATTTAATAAGAGTACAATACCAAGTAATGAGAGAAAGTGGGTGGTTGAATTACTTTATAATAAAATATAAGTTAAGAGCAAGTGGTTGACTCTTAAAAGAGAGGAGAGAGAGGAGGCTCTTAAGGGTTTAAAGAGGCTCTAAGAGGAGCTTCAATTTTGTTAATACTCTTTATTTTTCCACTTAAGAGCTTGTTTAAAGAGCTTGTTGGAGATGCTCTAAGACCTATAGGTGACATTTAAAAAGTCTAATAATATCATAAGTGATTAATGTGTACAATTTCAAGACAAATACTCCAAATAATTAAAGATTGTAAAAGATTTTGCACAAACAAATTCGATGCAGGTTAGTTTCTCAATACCCCGCTAGCAATATACAACAAGGGCAATGGACTAGCCAGTCACTCACTATTAATATAAAAGTAAAATAAACTGTCACACACATGTAGGGATGATATAAATTGGTACGACTATCATACTGGTTAAATGTTAAGTACCTACAAGTCTACAACAAAATTTTTAGGGGAGCAGTAGACAAAGAAGCAGCATAAACAAGCCAATGTGAAAGGCAATTGGAGCTCAAATTAAACTGCTACGATAAACATAAATTTCAAGATATACCAAATGTCACAATATGAAAAAAGATAATTTCATATTAATATGAGACTGAGCAGCGACGTTTTACAAAAGCATATCAAAAAATTAACTGTCACAAACACCGAGACCTTATACGATTTTTAGTCAATTGTATTTGTATTTCAGTGAAAAATGTTATATTTGCAATTGCATTCTAGAAACACATTGTGAAACTTATTTACACATTTTCTAAATCATGTGTGTATTTCTAGTAATTGCTAAAGGTTTGTGGCATATCATCACTCTCTCTAGCCTCTATGTTCACATGGCCTTGTACTCAAAAGAAAATCAAAATTAGTATAGAAACTAAAAACTCATCACATTCATCAAATATTAAGTCCGAAGGTTCTCATGAATCGTACCAAGATTGGTAAATCGTATTGCTACAGAAACTGAATTTTTATGCCGTAAGTGGAGATTTCTGCACTTTGTAACTTGTGTATAACTTTAGTTTTACAACTAGAAGTCTAGAATACATGTATATAAACAAAGCAAAATGTACACAATATAGAACGAAAAATCAAACTCGCCACACACAAATGGAAAAATTACCAATTACAAACAACACAAAACCTATGTATATGTAATACCACAAAATAAAAACAAAATAAAAAATTCCTCTAGTAGTAATGGTACCAATGACCGATCATCACCGTACATTCCATCACAACAATCAGATTATCAATAATTTAATAACACGAGTTAATCTCTTTCACTTCAGTTTTAATTTATTTAATCGGAATCCTACATATAAACACACACTTAAACATAGCACAAATTCAGCATACAACTCGAATTCCCGAAACATAAAATTCTCAATTCAATTTCAATTTCAATTTTACACACACAAATTCTCGAAAAACAACCACAATCACGGAAACAGAACACGAAACGAAACCGAAAGAAAGATATATATACCGATCAGCGACATAATTGAGTAACTCATCATCAGTGAAGTGGTGAAGACTCAACTCAATTAACTGTCCACCACTCAAATCCACAGCTTTCTTCGCTAATTTACGCAAATCGAAATCGGAAAGATGATCACCGGTGTACTTGAGATCCATGACCCGCCACATTTCCGGGTCGGAGCAGAGTTGGCGCCACGTCCTGCACACTTTACGAGCGCTCATAAAGATATCGAGTGCTCCGACGCGGTGGAAGATTGAGGTGGTTAAATCCGGCGGGAGTTCCAGCCAGTTCCGGCTGGGAGTCTCCGACGGTGTTGCCGGAATTGAGGGGGATGTCATTAGGGTTTGGGTTGTGAATTGTTGAGAGAGCAGAAAGAATATCGTATAATTAAAGGGTTAATTATTAAGTAGGGTGAGTCAGTGTCACCGATTAGACAAAAGTCACTCAATATTAGTATCGTAAAAATGGGAAATCGGGGAAAATCGGTCAGAACTATCGATTTAGGATTAATTGAAAATAGGGATTAATCGGAGTAAAAACGGATGTATTATAATATTAAATTATATATTTAATATATTATTATGATTATATTAGTTATTTATTAACAAATATATATTTATTATATCATAATTTCTATACTAATTTATTTTAAAATAAATATAGTATTTTAATTTTAATAAATAATTATATATACTGCAATAAAGAAAAATTCGTAAAAATAAATCGGATTTCAAAGATCGAATCGGTCGGATACTTTGTAAGGGATTAATCGGGGATTAATCGAGGATTAATCGAAATTTTTTTTAAAAATCGGGGATTTTTAGAACACTAGTCAAAATGCGTCGCTCATTTAAAAATGTATCGTGAGTCAAAATTCTTAAAAATATTATATATTCACTTTCGCATATTTTTTTATGAATAATATTACGTCCAAATAAAAGTTTCTGAGTTCTAGTATTTCATATAATATTTTTTTATTTTTAAAATTTATCTACTATTTTATTTTTATTTAAATCAAATAAAACAATCAAAAAATTAAAAATAAATATTTGACAAAATTTTAAAAATCTAACAATATTACCTAAAATAGTAGAACTTGGATACTTTCATTTGGATGTAATATCATTTATAAAAAATGTGCGAAAATCAATATATAATATTTTTAATAATTTCGACTAACGATAAAGTGATATTTCTGATATAAATTTTTAAATGAGTTAGTCACTTGAGTCGGTTTTATAAGTACATTTGGATGCAGTAGGTGACCTATTTGATAATTAACCTTATAATTAAAAATAGACAGTATAATTATAATTTTAATACAATTATAAATAAAAAATTATATTATTAAAACACTATTCAAATATTAATTTTAATAAATTATAAAAATTACATTATTGTAAGATTATTCAAACATATATTGTAATAAAATATTCTAATATAATTTTGAATACAATATAATTACAGATATAACTAACCATAAATATAAAAGAATTACATTATATTATTAAGATGCTAATGCACATTTTTCCCAATACACATTTTTTATTTTTAATATCTTTAATTTCATATTAGTATTAAATATAAAAACTCATAAATACGAATCCAACAAAATCACTCATGACTATGTTTGATTTTATAAATTAGAAGCAAATTAATAGTCAATCGTTTACCATGAACAGTACAAAAAGTCAAAATAGGGAAAAAATATTGGGACGGAGGGAGTATTATGTTATATATAATTGTAATTCAATTTCCCATCCATATATTTCTCAATACATGTATTTGTTGTAAACTTGTAACAATATTGTAACAAACTATCGAGAATAAAAACAATATTGCAAAAACGTCATAAATAAAGATGTACATGTGTATTAAAAAAATTAAAAAATAAAAAAGATTAAATTATTAAAAAACGGATATCGCATGAATTGTATATATAATATTTTTTTGTTTATATTAGTGACAACCGACAATTGGTTGGTTGGAGATTTGTAAGAAACCGTATTTAATTTGGATTGCGAAAATGTTTTTGGATTATTATAATATTCGGATATATTTAACTTGAATTTTACGATAATTTATTAAACTCGATAATGATAATATTTAACCGAGATTACGAATTCTTCAAATTTTGGGATATTCGAATAAGAATTTATATTATTTTTAAAATTTGAAAAAATTATATAATAGGATTTTCATATATTCCTTTAAATTTGATGTTATTCAAAAAATTGTACTTGCTTTGTGTATATTTTTGTAAATTGACAGATTCTGATGAGTTTTGTATTATTGTTTTTTATATAAATTTTTGAAAAGCCACAAAAAATAGCCAAAAAGGTTTAACATAAAAAAACCACTATAATTAGGAATGAGAAACACAGAGATAACCATATTAGTAGATTGGAAAATATCAGAACATACCAAAATATTAGATTGCCTGCCATATTCATTCTACTTCTTGCAAAAATATAAGCAGAGTTTCCATGAGAAATGTACATGTAGGTATTGCAAGGATACAAAAGAAACAAACACTCTCTCTGTCCCAATTGATTCTTTACATACTTTTTCCTCGTGCAAATGCGGGCTATTATACAATATACCTTCTCCCATTGTAAAGAATCGGGTAGTAAACATCCAATCTCCGACTCTGCCTCTTACTAAAGCACATCCATCAACTTCCTTCTGCTTCACATGCTAATGCTAATCAGGGGCTGCAGCATATTGTGGACTCCAGCTACCTACCAAAATAAGTCCTCATGTTCCAACTTCATCGAGAAACCAGGCAACGTCGGCACCTACATCTAGCTGACAGACGTGGTTAGTGCCATGGGATGATGACTGATCAATGTTATTAAACAGAAGAAAAGAGGCCTAAAGAAGTATAATATATGGTATCCAGAAGAAACAAGTGAAATATGTCTAGAATAGAATACCCATCTACTTAAACAGTCAAATGCATTCCACAAGAAGATGATAAAGAAAAAGAAAGAAAGAAACCCAAACTTCACATACCATCTACACTTAACTTAGTAAGAACCAATGTCACTGCCACCAGATTCATTATAATCATGGTCATCATTATGATAATCATAAGTGTCACTACCACCAGAAAATTCATTATAACCAAAGTCAACTTCATGATAGGCATCATCATGATCATCATAAGTGTCACCGCCACCAAAACATTCATTATAATCATAGTCATCATTATGATAATCACAAGCGTCACCGTCAAGAGGACATTCAATTAGATCGTTATCAGAATCAGAGAGAAAGTCATCATAAAATTGTCCAGAAAGATCATATGGGAGCCTGAGATGACTGATCTGCTGATGTAGCCTTCTTACTAGATCAGGTTCAAGTTTAGTAGCTCCGAAACAACGCCGTATATCAAGAGATTCAAGACGAGAACAGTTATCAACAATGGCCAGTAAGCCATCTCTTGTGATCCTGTTTCCAAAGAGCTGCAGATGGCATATCCCAGACATGTTTTCTGCAATAGCTTTAGCATTCTCATCATACGGAAAATATAGTTCTTTCTTACCTTGGTAGTTTAATCTGAATGTTTTCAACTGAGGGCAACAACGCCCTATAGCTTGAATAGCTTGCTTAGTTATGCAAATGCAGTACAGGTGAAGTTCATCTAACAACGGAAGTGTTTTAACCATTTGGCTCAATCCTTCAGGCGTAATTTTACAAGATGCGAGATTTAAACATCTCAGCTGACTTGATCTGTCAACATGTGTTGAAAAGGTGATAAAAGTCAGTATCTACTTGTGACTATATCACACACACACACACATGTTACATCTATCTGGTAATTGGTAAGAACATATAAAATGCCCACAAAATACAAAATTGACAATTTATATTTCAGAAAGATGATTTGTCGCATATAGTCAAGGACTCAAGGCAATTGCATTGAATATCAAAAACATATATAGTAAACACTACAGATTGCAAGTGCAGAATTTAGATTCTTACTGGGAATCAAAGGCAAGAGGAGCAAAACTCAGTGAAAACAAAAGAGAAGACGAGAGTCGCTTAAAGTTATGAAATTAGTTTGGTTTGGCACTATTTTCCGTTTAGTTAGCTTGGTTTTCAGAAATTTTTATATTAACCTTTTCCAGGCTTCAGAGTTTTGGCAATTATCGGGAGAATCATGGATATATTCTAAGAGGGTGTTTGGTTGATGGTTAATGTGCCCGGTTAACGGGAATCGGAACCTTAAATCCAAGTGATAGTGTTTGGATTACCAATTTAGTAGTGGGGAATGGGAACTCCATTCCTCTTGGTGGGTAAATCAAACCCACCATACCCCTTGTGTTTCCATTTCATTTTCATTCCCATTAACCCTCCATTACCATTCCCGATTCTCCTTCTCCTAAACCTTGCTGACAAGTCCTAATCCTCGCTCTCTCTGTCTTAGATCTCTTATTTACCTCCTTCAAAGTTGACATGTCTTAATTCTTATTCTCTCTTTCACCAATCACTCAAAATATGTACGAGAAAGATAGAACTGCAGAACGCAGATGAAGGTTGGGGCAAGGGGGCATAGTGAGTGGAAGTTTCATTAATGAATCAAGGCAATTAAGCACACTGATGCTTATGTTATAAAATGAAACCATCATATAATTTACATAAAACTAAGCATTGAAACTATAAGAACAATTAGTACACATTATTAAAGACAAAAACTTCATTCTTCACCGGATAAGTAAGTACTATAGAAGATCTGGCAAAAATAACGAGCATTTAGTTGAAATTATATCCATCTGGTGGCTTTTACCAAGACTTTAAGGTTTTCGAAGAGTCGCTGATCTAAGCTACAAAGAAGCTAAGTGCAAGATTATTGCAGAGGGCACAGGCATATCACTTGTAATAATACATAACGCTAAATTAAGATATCTCATATTGCATGAAACTTTGTATATTAATTTTTTTTTGACGAAATAGAAATTGTATTACTCACGTAAATCTTTCAAAAATTCGTTCATTAACTTAATTCCATTTTTATATGATATTAACATCTATAAGTTAGATTCTTAAAATAATAATTAACTTATCAAAATTTATAGAGTAATGCTAGAGGTACCAAAAATGGTAACAAAATGACATGTAATATTTTTATTATCAAAGACGGCGTGAATGCACGGAGATATAACCCAATTAACCAATCAGCAAATATAACACCTATCGTTTTGTACACTCGATATTTTGTACTAATTTGGGACCTCTGCCATTTTTCAAATTTCACCGGCACTAGTAATAGATACTCATTTCTCTGTATGGTGAAATTGTATAAAAGTAAGCTATAACTACATTCAATGTTCTAAAAATCCCTGATTCAACCGATTAATCCCCGAGTTATCCTCTTCAAAGTATCCAATCGATTCGATTTTTGAAATCTGATTAATCCTTACATATTCTTCTTTATTGGAGTATATATAATTATTTATAAATTAAAATACTATATTCATTTAAATTTGAATAATTAAAAAACTTATGATATAATAAATATATATTTATTAATAATAACTAATTACAATCATAATAATATACTAAATATAATTTAATATTATAATATATCTGATTTTTACTTCGATTAATCCTTCCAATAAATCCCCGATTTTTCGGTGACTCGATCAATCTTTCCCTAAATATATATATACATATATATATATTTATTAATTAATAACTAATTATAATCATAATAATATATTAAATATAATTTAATATTATCCCGATTTTCAGTTAATTTCAAATCGGTAACTCGACAGATTTTCCATACCGGTAAATACGAAAACAAAACCAATTACCTTTTCGAAATGTAGTCGAGAAGATAATCATCCGCAAAATAGCTGATACCAAACTCGATCATTTTTCCACGACTCAAGTCCACAGCCTGGCGAGCTAAATAATCCACTTTAAAGTTAATTTTGTACGGGTCACCCGTGAACCATAAATCCACGACCCGGTACATATTCGGGTCGGAGCAGACATGGCGCCACGTTTTACACACTTTTCGAGCACTTAAAAGCATATCAACGGTTCCTAATCGCTTTAGGATTAAGATCGTTAGCTCTACCGGAAGCTCCTGCCAGTTCCGGGTCCTGTTCGCCGGCGGTGAGACCCGAATTGAAGTTGGCTCCATTTGAGTACTGAGACTGAAATGTTATGTTTTGAAATGTAAACCATGTTATTTTTATTCTTTTTTATTTTTTAAGTTTTAATTGTGCATCGTTTTAAGGCTGGAAATATAACTTAATATTATGTTTTTAATAATTATTTTTAAATTTAAAGAAGTAAAATAATTTAATAATTTTTAATTTTTAAAAATTCAATAATCCGCTTTTGGGTTTAGAAATATTAAAAAATAGAATAAAAATATATTTAATTTAACAATTTTTAATATTTTAGCGTTCACTAATCCCCATTTGGGTTTTTAAAAGCATTTTTGTACTATTTTTTTTCCTGTATTATTTTTACTTGAATTTTATATAATTATTCAGCTTGGATAGTAACTTTTAAAATTTAACACTCCTATTCGATTGGGATTGTAAATTTTTTTGTTTAAAATATTTAATCAGTTAAATTATAATATTAATTTTATACAGAAGTTAAAAATCAGTTTTGCTTATGGCAACATGTAACAAACTACAAGAGTCCGGAATGGAGACATAAAATTGCAAACTGAGAACTGCAATATCAACACCAGGCATATCACCTGGGCTTACAACTTTGTATGTTCAGTTTGAATGATTTCAGCTGAGGGGAACAAGCCTCTGCAACTTCGATAGCTTGCTTAAAGAAGCAAATGTGTCGAAGAGGGAATTTATCCAGCAATGGGAGCGTATTAACCATTTCCCTGGACCCTTTCGTTTGTAATGTAACAGCAAGATCCAAGACGTAGACGGATCAGGGAAATGAAGGCAATTAAAGCCACTATCTATTTGTGATCGCGTAGAGAGGTCACTACTAGTTAGTTACTGCTAACAAGTAACATGTTATTTGCACGTAGAATCCAGACTAAAACAGCCATAGTTCAGATGAATCTTTCATCACGTATGGTGAAGCAATTGCATTCCTAACCACGCACATATATAGTACAAATCCAACAACCAAGTGCAGCATTAAAATTGTCGCTAAAAACTATGCAGGAGAGCTCGGGGGGGGATAAAAGAGGAATAACTACGAGGTTATGATTGACTCGAACCAGAAAGCTTAAACAGAAAGACACTATAATTAACTCACAAAACTTAACCAAATTTGTTGCCAAGAGAAGCTTTCTTTGCATCCTGAAACAAACCCCCTAGTTGAATAACAAAGACTAAGATGATTAATCGACACTAATCCATGCACGAGAGAATATTTAGATAGTATTACAACGTGAAACAGAATCAAATATCGAGAGTAAAAAATCCTAACTTCCAACACATTAAGAAAAACAAGCATCACATACCATCAAATTCAACATATAACCATCCCGGGCAGCTACCTTCATTGCTTCTGTCGAAGGACCTGGTTAGTCAGAATTCTCAATCCTCCAGATATCCCTCGTACATATCATTATTGTATTACCAGAATATATCATCATCAGATCCCCAGAACTCATAATCATATCCATTTCCAGGAAAATTATAGTCTTCAGGGTCAATGTCACTATCAGATTGTCCAGAATAATCATCGTCATCAGAAGAAAGCCATTCATATATTTCAGATTTAAATTCAGAGTCCTCAGTGGAGTCATATGGGAGCCTGAGATTCTTTATCTGCTGAGATAGCCTTTTATCAAGATCTGGTTCAAGGTTAACAGCTTTATAACAGTGGCGTATATCAAGAGATTCAAGATGAGGACAGCTCTCTAAAATGGCCAGCAAGCCATCCTTTGTGATCCTATTTCCAAAAAGCTGCAGATGGCGTAATCCAGGCATGTTTTCTGCAATTGCCAGAGCATTCTCATCACACCCGATATGTAGCTTCCTATGACCTTTGGAGTTCAATTTGAATGTTTTTAGCTGAGGGCAACAACGCCCTGCAACTTCAATAGTTTGCTTAGAGATGCGAATGCAGTAAAGATGGAGTTCCTCCAACAATGGGAGTTTTCTTAACATTTTACACAATCCTTCATTTGTAATTTCAGAGCAACATTCAAGCTGCAGACATCTAAGCCTACTGGATCTGCCAAAATGTTGGAACGGAAGGCGATTATGTCAGTAATTACTTGAGTGACCACCATATATGTCATCGTATATTTGTTTATGCTAACAACCAATAGATTGCAAGCAGAATCCGAAACTGAAAATATATTTCTAACAATCACACAGATACTTTGTCACATATATGATATCTCCAGACAATTAATGATTTGAAAGTGATTAGTACTACTAATTTAGTAGCTTGGTTTTTAGAAATTTTTTAGAGTTAACCTTTATTAGTGGATTTAATGAGATCAATCCATCTAGTTCATCTTTTTATTGTTTGCCTTGTTCTTCATTCTTGTCCATTATGCATCATGATTCTCATCCTCACGCTACACGAATCAAGGAAATTTTCAAAGCAGCCTAAATTTTATCCTCATGCTACACAATGACACCACCATTCTTTATGGACTAATTTAAGACTCAAAAGAGGAAGGCCCCCACATGACAATTACAACCAATATCAATATCAATATCAATACAAATATCAATACCAACAACAAATATTTAAATTAAATAAATAGAGGTGGGAGGACTCAACAAATATTTAAATTAAATATATATTTTCTTCCTGAACAGGGCTCTAATACCATGTTAAATAACTAGCTCATCTAAAATCTTAAAATAACAGAGAAACACTCAACATGATCTTATACTCTTCAACATATATTAGCTCTACAAAACTAAGCCTATACCATCATAAGGTTCCTAAAACCCGAGGAGCGCTTGGCGACATCCCATAGTTTTAACTAACTTTTATTTGATTCAAGGCAAACAATCCAACTATCACACATTATCAAAAGTTTTGCATAAAGAAGATTTCCAAAAATGTCGAAAAACAAACGTAAAGTTATACCTATCAGCGACATATTCGAGCAGACCATCATTCGCAAAATGATTCATTCGAAACTCAACCATTTCCCCAGAGCTCAAGTCCACAGCCTTTTCATATATATTTTCAGCATCATAATAAATATCATAAGGATCACCCGGATGCATAAGGTTCACGACACGCCACATAGACGGCTGAGAGCAGATACTACGCCAGGTTCTACACACTTTACGAGCATTCTCGTACACATCAAATGCACTTAAACGCATAAGAATTGATTCTGTCAATTCCGACGGAAGTTCTAGCCAGTTCCGACGGATCCTTGCTGGCGGTCGGGCCGTGACTGGAGTGGGCGCCATTGACAATTTAGAGGTTTAGAGATCGTTGTTAGGGTTTTAGTCGTGGCTTTTGAAATGTTGGGGACACCGCCGGGTGTTGGCCTAGATTGTCAATTTGAATGAAAAATGTTACAAAATGCCATTTCTCGAAAAATTGACCCAAAATGTCACGGTAACCTAAAACATGACACGATAGAGTAGAGATGTTAAAAAAAACGGATGATGGCTAAAAATACCATTTTTTTTGAAATTTGTGACCAAAATACCAAATTTGAGAAATGCGGCAAAAAATACCGATGGAATACCCTTTCTCAGATTGGGTATTTGGAATACGTCTCAGATTGGGTATATGCACGATTACCCATTCTCAGATTGGGTATATGCCTCATTACCCATTCTCAGATTGAGTATTTCAACCAATTTTTTTTTAAAAGTTGAAATACGCTTTCTGAGATTGGGTATATGAAATACGCTTTCTCAGATTGGATATATGCCCAAATACCCATTCTCCGATTGGGTATTTCAACTTTTTTTTTGTTTTTTTTTTGAAAAATGTTTTTTTTACAAAAATAAAAATAATTTTTTTTTGAGATACCCGATCTGAGAATGGGTATTTGATTAGTAAAAATGGTCAGGATATTGAAAACTCGTTTTTTAAAAAACGGATCGGGCCGGGTCGGGCTTCCTATGAAATATAAGGCCCGTTTTAGGCCCGCGGGCCGGATCGGGCCGAACCGGGTTTTATCCGGACTTTTTATTTATATATTAAAAATATATTTTAATATTTTATAACTCGAATTATGAGTAGTTTAAATACCGGAGAAAAGATAAAATAATATCTTGATATATCAGATAGAGTAGTTTACACACTGAAATAAATAATTATTTTTAATATAATATATAAATAATCATATATACCTTAATTGCTTCAAATATTATAATATATTATTTTAAAAATCATAAAAAGTATTATATATTTTCAAATTTTATATAAAAAATTCGGTTTTTTAATCAGGCTTTTCATAAAGCCCGGGTTTTTATCCGGCCCGAACCGGGCTTTTATCCGGGCTTTTTTAAATCCGGATTTTTATCCGGGCTTTTTTAAATCTGGATTTTTATCCGGGCTTTTCGAATTTCGGGCCGAACCGGGCCAGGTTTTTTTCCGGATCGGGCTTCTCTGGCTTTTTTCCGGATCGCATCGGATCAGATCGGATTTCGGGTTTAAGATTTTTTGAACATCTCTACGATATAGTGTAGTATTTTGTATCCTCTTTTTCTGATTTCAAAACTACAATGTAGCGCGAGTATGGTTTTACTTTTTTTTTTTATATATATATTCAATAGCCAAAACGCTACATGATGTAGTGTTTTGAATCCAAAACACTACGTCATGTAGCGTTTTGATCCAAAACACTACTTCATATAGCGTTGTATATATATTATTATTTTTTATTTTTTTTAAAACTCAAATAAAAAATTGTTAAATCCAATTAATAAATTTTTTAAAAATATTTCTAAAACCCAATATGGGATTGGTAAAGCCTAAAATTTTAAAAATTATTAAATTAAGTTACACTCTTAAATTTTAAAATTATTAATTTTATAGTTTACATTTTTGGTTTCTAAGATTTAGGGCCTAAAGGCCCTAAACCCTATATTAAATTAGGATTTAGGTCCCTAAACTCTAAATCCAAGTCCCTAAATCGGTGTACGTTTTATTAATTTATATTTTTAATACTTCTAAAAGGATTGGTGAACTCTAAAATGTTCAACGTTGTTAAATTATATGTGTTTTTATTCAATTTTTTAATATTTCTAAAGACCAAAAGAGTATTATTGAATCCTAAAAAATTAAAATTGTTAATTTAGGGTACATCTTTAAATTTAAAAATATTAATTTGAAAATGACTATTAAAAACGTAATATTAAGTGTTGTTTCCAGTACTAAAACGATGCACAATAAAAAATTAAAAAGTAAAAAGAACAAAAAAAATCAAAAAACCCTAATGATACTTAGAGATGGCAACTGGGTCTGATATTGCAGAATCCATATCCAAACGCGAATTTTTTTATCCATACCCGAACCCGACCCGAACCCGAAATATACCCGAAAATGAATACCCGAACCCGATCCATCGGATTTCGGATCGGATTCAGGTATACCCAAAACCCGAAGTTTTTTGAATTGGATATACATACCTGGACCTGAACCCGAAATCTGAAAATTTGTATAATTATTGATGTTGCAAGTGCTTGGGATCGAATATGCGACTTGTAAAGAAAGAGTTTTAACGTGTCATCTTCAACCACTCCACCACATCATTTATTGTGTTATTACATGTATAGCTAATATTTAAAAAATCAACTCAATTGATACCAAGTCTTTTAGATTTATTACTAAAACATGTTTTGTTAATCTTATAAAACTTATCACCCATTTAAATGATTGAATAATTATATTTCATTAAATTTTATTATTAGTTAATTTTTAACATAAATATAAAAATATATGTTCTAAAAATTATATAATAATATGTATAAGGTAAATTATAGAATATATATGTAATATTATAATGTGTAATATATAAAATTCTAATATTATATATATAATATACATATGTATATATTTAATAATTCGGGTTTTTTTTTCAGATTTCGGGTTCAGATCGGGTTCGAAAAGCGTTTCGGATTTCGGATCGGGTTTCGGATCGGCATACCTAATATCCAAATCCAAATCCAAAAAATTTCGTGTTTAAAAATTAAATCCATATCCAAAAAATCGGGTTCTGTATATCCAAAATTTCGGGTTTCAGATCGGATATCCGTCGGATCGGATTATTTTGCCATATTCAATTTTGATTTTAAAAAGTATTTAAATTCCGGGAATTATTCAATTTGAATTGTAAAAAATTCATTAAAATATGAGTGTATTCTAGATTAAAAATATATTAAAATTTAGGGTATTTAATTTGGATTTTAAAATTTTCATGTTCATGAATTTTATTTTATTTGAAAAATTGGTAAATTTTGATAAATTTGCTTGAAAATTTTTAATTTTTTGAAATCTCACTAAAATAAATGAAAATTTGAAGGATATATAAAAAACTTCACAGAATCATCAAGATTTTGCAAATTTTTTTTTATCAACTCCGTCAAAATCCGCGAACAATTAAAAATCAACAAAAATCTTTTAAAACTCATGTGTTAATATCAATCATTCAAAATCTCAAACGAATACACTCCCATAGTTATTCAAATTTTTTAAATAAATCCTCAAATTCTGGGTTTTCATACATAGAATAATATCATATTTAGATTTTGTTAAATATTTATGTTAGTTTATATTTCCTCTTATGCACCCTCAAAACTATAATTTTATTAAATCCAAACAAAATCATGATATTTTGATTTTTTTTCAATACCACTAGATTATAATGGATTATTGATTTAAATATTGATTGAATATCAATGAATTTTAAAGTATTTTTAAAATTTAGATTGAATACCCAATATTTTCTGGAATCAAATTTAAACCTTTAAATTTTCATAAATTATTAAAAGATTCTTGAATATCTTGAATTTTCAAAATTCAAAAAGATTCTTCAAAATCTTAATTGAAAATTAAACACGCTTAGAGAATCTCAAATGAAGATGAGCCTTTAACTAAAAATGTGTCAAACATACCATAAATATATATTTTAAATATTATGTAAAAAAAATTATTCGCTCCAATGTTAGCTAAAATTTTGTCGATCTCACTATGTTGTCATATTTTTGTCGAACCTTTAACAACAATAACCTGCAGGTAAATTACACATAATTGTTACCATATTCAAATAATACATTTTATTTATAACAATCTGAAATAATAACAATATACTATTTTTAAAATATAGTCAATCATTATGGCCAAACTCTACCGGAATAAATCTCTCCCGGAATAAATAACCTTACAGGTCCAATAAAATTTTACATAATCCCTACTTCAAATTATTAATTTTTACATAATCCCTATTTTAAATTATTTTAGCTAATAGTTTTAACAATACCTTACACAATAATGTATTTGTGTCATGTACTTCTAAACACAATAACAAGAAACTTGATCAGAGACCATGTAACAATTGAAACATAATCCAGTACTCTAGTATATTAGTCTACTTCTTTGGAGAAGAATAGAAGCAATGGTTTAATCCATGGAACTTGAATCAGATAGTTAAATCTTAACTATAACTGAATTATTCAATCGCTAAGACTTAAATCTATGAAAGCACGACTAATCTATATAAAGTACCGATCTGAATATGAAAATAAACAAGGCGTTAATATCTTTCTTTTATAACCAAGTAGAACTCACAAAGTACTAAAATTGTTGAACTGATACAAACAAAACAAGTACATAACATATGGGCATTTCACCCAAGCACAATCAACAACTTGCCTCTGCATCATATGATAGTTGTGGGCTGCATTACATTGTCTGACTATAAGTTTTGCTAACCGCCTAACAATATAAGTCCGTACGTTCTGAGCAAGCAGCAACACAGGCACCTGCATTTTAGCTGACAGAATTTTTCAGCCTAGACTCAAGAGATGATGCCGAACCAATGTTATAAAACAGGTAATAAGAGGCCTAGAAAAGAACAATGTACTCAAAACAGCAAAATGCATGCAATTAATCCACAAAAAGGTTAAAAAACCCAACTCCAACCCCTCATTAAAACAAACTCAACTTACCGCAAAAACAACTTAGTTAGGATCTCTGTCACTGCCACCAGAAAATTCACTATCATCATAGTCATCGGATTCGGAAACAGTGTTGATATCAGATAGTCCAGAAGAATCATCCTCGTCCAAAGACTCCAAATCATCAGTTTCATCATCAGTGTCGACATCAGATAGTTCATAGATCATCCTCAATCAAAGGACCCAAAAAACTAAAAAGATCCAAATCAGGATCACTTTCCTCACTGGAGTCATATGAGAGCCTCAGATACTTAATCTGCTCAGATAGCCTTCTCATTAGATCAGGTCCAACGGTAGCAACATCAAGACACACATCAAGAGATTCAAGCTGACGACAATTCTCAGAAATTGCCAGCAAGCCGTCACTTGTCATCTTATTGGGTCCATAAATCTGCAAACGACATAGTCCAGGGATGTTCTCTGCAACAGCTAGAGCTTCTTCATCATACCCCTTTTTTGGGTATAAGTATATTTTGTTGATCAATTTCAATGATTTCAGCTGAGGGCAACAACGCCCTGCAATTTCAATAGCTTTTTTAAAGTTGCAAGGGCATTCAAGGTGAAGTTCTTCCAAAAATGGAAGTCTTTTAAGAAATCCGTTCATCCTTCTATTCGTAATTTGAGAGTAAGATGAAAGATGTAGACGTCTTAGTCCACTTGATCTGCGAACATGTGGGAAAGGAATGCCATAAAGTCAGTATCTGTGACCACCAAATATGTGTATATGGTTATTGCAACAGATTAATAGCAGCAAAGCCCAAAAGTGAATAATTATATTTTGCATAGGATATATGCCAGGACCATGTTTGTTTTGGGGGATTATTATACTCGGGTCTCGGGATTATTACCCAAGTATAATAATCCCATCATGAGTAATCCTGTGGATTATCATGATAATTTTTTCTGTAGATAGAATTGGTATCCTATGTAAGGACACCATCATCTAAATTTTACGAAATTCATAAAATAAAAATTCCATAAATAAGGGAGGAACACACAGATAGAGATATAAGTACATAACTGGGGAAACAGAGTTGCGCCTACTATATCACTCCGTACACATGTCTCACTTAAATAAGAAATATCCTCAAATTAAAAACCCAAAGAACATAATATTGCACTTCTTTTTATGTTGCTATAAACTGTTATGCACTTCTTCTAGAAGAGCATAACATTTGAATAAAGCATAATATTTGGCTACTATGTTATCTGGACCCGGGTACGGATCCAGGTGTCAGACTCTTATTTTCTAAAAAATTGGGATTTTAAGATATAGGTCTCAAATTGGACATGAGTGTGGGGATTCGGCATATAACCTTGACACAAGTGAAATTATACCTACTTTTTTTTATAATTATTCATTTGAAATAGTGTCTTCTACCAATTAAAAACATATAATCCATATTTGCTTATGTCAAATTTGTAGCATAAATTAAAGGATAACATGGAATTAATGATCTATTGACATCTCTCTCTAAAAACAAGTTGTTGTGAGGCCTTATAAATTATTTTGAACTAGAATTCTTCAAGTTGAAGTGTCGTTTTCATATAAAGGATCCGACTCAGATCCCAGTCCACACTCATGTCATGTCCGGTGGACTTGTCTATAAGGGCAAAATTGAAGAGTCGGAGTAACTGAGAAGGATTACATTCCTCCAAATATTATTTCACTTATCCCAAATTTAAAGGATCTCATAGTTCTACGTTTTGGTCATCTTTCTAGTTCATTCTAGACGGACCCTAACAAAACCGATACATAAACAAAACAAAAATGTACACTCAAAATCAAAATACAACACAAAATTCAACTAATTAAGTAACATAATTATACACATGACAACCCAATATTAGCTAATTTGTCGAAAAAATCATCACACGAAACATAACCAATTTCTTTCAACAGAAATCCAAATTTACGAAACACGAAATCGTACCGATCAAAAACATAACAAAGCAGATTATGAGGCATCCTCAACATCCGGAGATCAAGATGGACTAACTGACCACAACTCAAATCCACTGCTTTCACAACCACATGTTTCAATAATTGGGGTGATTTTTCGTAATCCGAATGTTCGATTTTAATGACCCGCCACATTTCCGGGTCGGAGCAGATTTGGCGCCATGTTTTACACACTTTTCGAGCACTCGCCAACACCTCAACTGCACCTAAACGCATAAGAATTGACGATATCAGCTCCGCCGGGAGGTCGGCATAGCTCCGGCTACAGTCCGCCGGCAGTGGTTGCGGATTTGATGTGGACGCCATTTGTGGTTTTTAGAAGTCTTGTATATGAAGACGGAACAATTGTGAATATTTGGGGGACTATGAGTCCATGTCCATGACTATGAACAATATAACTAAAAATTGTTTGCCCGTCCCCATTTATATTTATATGGTCAATATATTTTAAATTACTTGTTAAAATCAAACTGGACAATAAATTAGTACGGAGAATGTGCTATATTTAATTTTTATTATTAGTAATATATAAAAATTAATTGAGTTCGGAAAGGTTCGGTTTTCCGTGAACAGATTCAAGAAAAAACTCAATGAAGAGAAAAGTCAATGAGATCGACTTTGAAGACTGACTTCGAAGACTTAAAGAAGTTGAAATACTTTGAGATTCAATGTATAGACTGAGTTTTGATCAAAAAATTTAAATTTATTAAGATTCGACTAAAATTCGATTTTTTCACCATTTGATTAATAAATCATGTAAAGAAATGAGCTAATAATAAAATGAGTTATGAGCAAAAATCTGCAAAAATCTGGTTCAAAGTTTAGCTCATACAAGTTAAATGAGCAGTGCTTCACAAATCCCTGATAATCAACAGAAAATTTATGTATAATTGATTTTTTTCTGAAATGATCACGTGAACCGGTCACTGAACCATATCCAAATACCTTGATCAATATTAATCAACTAATTGCAAAGAAAACTAAGATGTTAACATAATTCTTTTATAAGCAAGTCCACTTAAAAAGAAAGTACGAACATATTTATCATCTGCATATTAGAGATAAATATATAGTCGCAGTGATACAAGCAAAACAAGTAGTAGATACCCATGTTCGGGCATTTGACAAAGTACCATTAACAACTTGGTTCTGCATCACATGACAATTCTGGGCTGCACTGGATGTTGAGCTATATACGATTAGCTGATCGCCTAACAAAATTAGTCCATACGGGTCTACTTCCTCCAGCAACACGAGCACCTGCATTTAGCTGACAGAAATTGTTTAAGCCAAGAGATGCTAAGCGATGCTACAAAACCGAAAATAAGAGGCCTGGAAAAGAACAATATACTCAAAACAGTAGAACGCATGCACTTAAACAACTAAAAGTTAAAAAAAGTCCCAACTCTAACCCCTTGTCAAAACAAGCTTTCACATACCATTAAAAAATAACTTAGTCGGAATCTCTGTTACCATCATCCTCGTTATGACCATATTCATCGTAGTCAAGAGAGCCCGTGCTAGTCTCAGAATCAGATAGTCCAGAAAAATCATCCTCATCCGAAGAATCCAAATCATCAGTTTCGTCATCAGGGTAGAAATCAGATTGTTCACAAAGAACATCCTCATTCAAAACATCTGAAAACTCCGAATCATAATCATCACCGTTTACCATGGAGTCATATGAGAGCTTCAGATCCTTAATCTGCCGAGATAGCCTTCTTACTAGATCAGGTCCTACATCGGCAACGCCATGCGACACTTCAAGAGATTCAAGATGAGGACAATTCTCAAGAACTGCCAGCAAGCCATCACTTGTCATCTTATTGGGTCCACAGAGCACCAGATGGCGTAGTCCAGTCATGTGTTCTGCAATAGCTAAAGCATCATCATCACACCCCATTTTTGGACGTCTATATAATGGGTTGATCAATTTCAATGATTTCAGCTGCGGGCAACAATTTGCTGCAATTTCAATAGCTTTCGTAGAGTGGAAAATGCAGTCAAGGTGAAGTTCCTCCAACAAAGGAAGTCTTTCAAGCATTTTGGCCAACCATTCACTCGCAATGTTAGTGGAAGAAAAAAGACCTAGATGTCTCAACTGACTCGATCTTCATACATGTAGGAAAGGAATGCCAAAAAGTCAATATTTGTGACCAATAAACAAATGCATATAATTATCGGATACAACAGATTAATTTCATACCAGAGTCCAAAAATAAATAACTATAGATTAAAAAAGGATATACCAAGAGCATAGTATATATGTTTTCGATCTCTAGATTTTTTTTGTACACAGAATTGTTTCCACAATTTCATGTTACAGCTCAAACCTAACTAAAGCGGTGATTGTGATTCAGCTGAAGATCTGTTATTTAGTATGCTAAATTGCTAATCCTTAGGACACTGTCATCCAATTTCTAACAGAAGATTATATAGGAGGGAGGGAGACACGTAGAAACACTAGTAATACAAGTTATAACTAGTTGGAATGGCGGCCCCTCTACATCAGTATTTTAAGTCTCACTCAAACAAGAACTATGCTCCAAATAAAAAACCGAGGAACCAAATGTTGACCACCACTTTCAATGTTTCTATAAAGAATGAACTGTTGCGTGGTCTCCAGGAGCATATTATCAGGCTATGTATGTTTTAAAGGATATAATCTTACAACTATTAGTTTATTTATCTCAAATATAAAGAACTATTATCCCAAATATCTACAATTTGATCATATTTCTATTTTCTAGTTCGTTTCCATGAGATTATTACGGTTTTACAATCACATAAAAATAAATCAAAAGGACATTTAAAATCTACTTCAACGGGGAAACAGTCCTTTAAATTTTATGTTTCTATGTTTGTTAACATTAACATGTATTCACAAATTAACATACAAAACTTACCTAAATTGTCGAAAATGTATACAAAACATAATGATAATTATTTATTGCGATAGACAATTACAGATATTTAAATACACGAAACACGAAACGAAAGTATACGGATGTAACACATTTCGAAGCAAATTACGAGGTCAAGGTTCGAACCCTCGAAATCTCATAAAGGGAAAGAGGGAGATACCGCTACACCAAGAGGCGTTGGGTCATTTGGCTATGTTTTGAAGGATATAATCTTCAAACTATTAGTTTACTTATGTCAAATTTAACAAACTATCACCCCATAGATCTACGTTTTGATCATCTTTCTAGTTCATTTCCATGAGATTATTACGGTAATACAATCACATAAAAGATAAAATAGAAAAGATAGTTAAAATTTACTTAAATAGGATAATGCTCCTTTTAATAAAAAAATGAAACAAAATTCAGTTAATCTCGGGGAGCAATGAGATATAGCTCAAGTAATAAGGACTTATCTCTTGTCGTAACACGTTCTAGGTTCAATTCTCACTCGCTCCGAAATTTGTTATTTGTTAGAACATATACTCATTTATAAAACATTTAACCCTAATTATTAAAAAAACAATGATTCTCACTCACCTCGAAAATTGTTACTTGTTACATCATAGAACCATTTATAAAACATACAAACCTAATTATTAAAAAAGGGAGCCAATATATGCACACCTTTTTTTGAAATTAAGAGACCAAATTATCCTTATGGACATGAAAATAGTTTGAAATTGAAAATGTACATAAGAATGTTTTAGTCACAATATCAAGAGAGGTTGGGCACCTATAAACGAAGGGTGTGCACATATCACCTCCCTAAAAGAAAGGGGAATTATATTCCTTCAAAACAAACATGGCTTTAATTTTCACAATTTTAGGTTACTGTTTGACATATAAAACATGCATACACAAAATCATAATACATCTAAAAATAGTATTATACAAAACAGAATTAGTTTTCTCTAGTGCTTTTTCGACATTATAAACATAATTACAGAAATAATAAACATGCAACAACTAAAGGTACATTACAACAAAACCATAATGAAAGGAGTATTACATATATTTATACTTTTCGCGATAGTCAATTACAGAAATTTAAATACATAAAACACGAAAGCATACCGATCAAACACATATCGAAGCAGATTACGAGGATGCCCCCAAATCTGGAGATCAAGATGGAATAACTGGCCACAACTCAAATCAACAGCTTTCATAACCACATGCTTCAATATTTTGGGTGTTTTTTCATAATCCAAATGTTGTATTTTTATGACCCGCCACATTTCCGGGTCGGAGCAGATTTGGCGCCATGTTTTACACACTTTTCGAGCACTCGTCAGCACCTCAACTGCACCTAAACGTATGAGAATTGATGACGTCAGCTCCGCCGGAAGTGACAGCCAGTTCCGGCTCCTCTCCGCAGGCGGTGGCAGCGGATTCGACGGGCACACCATTTGATTTTCTTTTTGGAGAGGGGTCGGGTTACCAAATGAAAGAGTGAAATAGAGCGTCACAAGACTTGAGAAATATATCATTAGATTTACCAAATGAAAGAGTGAAAATAGGTATGTTTATGATATTCCGGTGATCATAATTGTAAATTTGATTCGATTATAAAAAAGCCGATTTTCTACTAAGTATCCAATGAATTGATCAAAATTGAAATATATATTATGTGAATTGAGTATGACCGGAAATAAGTAAGATTAGTACTTAAAATAATTTTATATTGATGATAACATAATTATTTGATCATAAATATTTCTAAAATTACATAATATTATATTAAAAACACTACTTTTATTAAAAAAAATATTTGATAAGTCTCGTAAGTTGAAAAATGAATAAGTTATGATCCGAAATTATCCGAACCGAATTTAATCGAAACTCAATTTTATTTGATCTTTATCCAAATTATTTTAAATTTTAATTCAAAATAGACTCGAATCGAATTGCATCCGACCCGACCCGAATAGTCTCCAAATATATTATCATACGAAAGTGAACACGATCCCAAATTGATCCGATCCGAAAATCGAACCGATTATTCAATTTGTCAGGTCTGATATGTGCCACTGAAATTGACCATCAATTAAGAATTTTTTAAGCAGGGTTGTAAAAATTGGGAATCGGGGAAGATCAGTCGAGTTACCGATTTAGGATTAAATGAAAATCGGGGATTAATCAGAATGATTAATTGGAATAAAAATCGGATGTATTTTAATATTAAATTATATTTAATATATCATTGTCATTATATTAGTTATTTATTGACAAATATATATTTATTATATCGTAATTTCTATACTTATTCATATTTCAATTAATATAGTATTTTAATTTTTAATAAATAATTATATATACTCCAATAAAAAAAATTAGTAAAAATTAATCGAATTTCAAAAATAGAATCAATCAAATATTTTGTAGGAAATTAATCGAGGATTAATCGCTTGAATCGGGATTTATCAGGAATTTTTAAAATAACACTTTCAAGGTGCAATGACTTGAAAGTTGAAAGTACCAAAATAAATTGAATGAAAAATATTATTATTATATAAGCTTTTAACTAACAATAAACTTGTGTGGCCCTACCTATAACTTTTGCCTCCAAAAAAGCTACTTTTAATTCGTGATTGATGGAGAATTTTATTGGTGGAGAATTTTGTGTATGCACAGGGTACATCATTATTAATAAGCTCCCCACCAATAAAATTTTGACAACTCATTAATCACGGATTCTTAACATGTGCCCACAAGAAAATTCGAAAAACGTAATACAAACAAATTTCATAAAAATTAAAACCTCTGTGAGTTTGATAATGGCCTCTTCATCTTCATCTTTGTCGACTAAGCATGGGCTTGTAAGTGTTTGATTAAATTTTTCGAGATTTTTTTGTTTGTTCTTCTTGTTTTGTGTTAATAATTTTGTTAATTTTATACAGAGAAATGGAAAATGCTGCGTGTTTTGTACGTGCGTGTTTTGTACGTTTTAGAACGCAGGATGTGAATATTAGATATGGATTTCGTATGTTTAAGTACCGTATAAGCTCTGATACCATGTTAAGTAAACTTCGTCAGATGAAGGCTTAGAGTCATATGTGGTGTGGTGTGATATGTCAACACCAAGATGCGAGTTTAATGAGTATGTAACAAGGGAGTTTTGGTTTGCCTTTCGTTTCTCTAGTACCTTCATGTGACATTACTTTGTTACTCTGTTAGCTTCACATTATAGATCTTCGACAATTTGGAATATAATTTAGCTAGTAATTTGTAATGTTTATATTGGTGACTTCTTTAAGCAATTGAGGTGTAGTACATGAACTTCACCTGTAGTCTAGGACAGAAACATATATGTGATTTGCAAATTAGCATCTGTTACTCATAGATATTTACTCTCTTTAATTTATAGATGTTTCTCTCAGCATAGTGTCTTCATTTTCTTCTATTTCTTCTTGTACATGTGTGTCTGATAGTGAAAAATATTTAGAATGACTTTGTTTCAAAGAAATGGCAACATCATTTACCTGTTCTCCACCATAG
The DNA here is from genome assembly GCF_009905375.1 of Apium graveolens. Lineage (NCBI taxonomy): Eukaryota > Viridiplantae > Streptophyta > Magnoliopsida > Apiales > Apiaceae > Apium > Apium graveolens. Next base: position 204,297,362 of record NC_133657.1, on the reverse strand, counting down.
ACACCATCTTGTGACTTATATACGATATCGAGCAGACATTGTTTTCTATTTCTCTATACATCTATACCTGATGTTTATACAAGTTTATCTCTTCATTATATTTCATTTCTTTCAGGAGGGATGGTGGTTTAGTGTTTGCCAAGACGGTAAAGATCCTTATGGTCACATTATTCAAATTAAGTCGACGGATGGAAATTACTTGGCAATAAGTTATAGTCCATGGTAAGGTCTATAACTTTGTTGCCACTTCTACTGTATACCTACATTTTACTCTGTTTATATTATAGAATATAGTGTAACACTTATACTACATGTCATTTGCTAACATAGAATTTCATTATGATATATGGACTGTGAAAATGATATAGATCATTGTCTCTTCTAGCATCATTTTGGGCATTTTTGTTTAAAGTTTATTATTCTTTAGTTTTTCTCCTAAATCATTTGACTACTGCCTTGTTGGCTTAAAATTTGCATTATCATATCATATTATTTGTGTGCACTTTGTCATTAGTTGATTCATTCTGTCTTTTGTATAAGATGCTTCTTTATTGGATTTCAGTACCCTGCGATATAACTTATTTAATGTGTAATTGTGTTCGGGTTTCAGGCAGCTTGCAACAGCCAATGAGGGTACCCCATTGTTCGAGATATGTGCCCCAATGAGTGAGGAAGGTGAAGACAAAGAGAAGGTACTCTTCACTTGTAAGCTGAGCATGCTCCGATTTTATGCATTTAATACAGCTCTGCTTTTACATTATGATGTAGTATTACATAGTATCTAGGTTTGGAATTGCTTATAGATTTATGTAAAACTGAAAATCTTTCTTACTAAGCTTTTCTTACAAAGCTACCAAGTTTTTTCCACGTGAACTAAGTTCATTGACATAACTCTGCGAGGCCATGATTATACAAGTATTTAGGCTTTGTACATGTGTTATAGGCTATCTACCTGAAGCATAAGGCAGCTCCTCAAGATGGTAAAGGGAAGGATTCTAATGTGCAGCTTGCTTTGCGAGTGTTTCAATTGACGCCATCATTTGAAACCAGTCAGGATCAATGGGCCGAGACACTTAAGAAATTAGCGGTATCAGGTGGAAAAACAGATGCTAACAAAGAGACGTTTATGAAGTTACTGTCTAAACATCAAATTAATCCCAAATCAACTAAGGCTGCAACAAATTCTAGTACTGGTGATTCAGATGAAAAAGACCAAACTGTAATTTGGATTGATTTTTCTGTCGGTGGTCTTAAAGAGAATAACACAAGGAAATTGGAGAAAGAGTTGCTTCAAGTCCCAGGTACGCTAGAGAGGAAAGGTTACTTCAAGTTTTGTTTGACTGTAGAAGAAGACAAAGATCTAGCAGCTGGTGACGATATTCTTAAAGGGTATCGTACTTTAGACCACACCATCTTTGATAAAGTGGAGTGCATTGGCAAGGGAAAGCCCGAAAAGGTTTATTTCTCTTGTTTGTATATCGTGCTTTGTTATTGAAAGTGTACTATCAATTTAGAAATATTATCCTAAAACCTATCTTTGTATACATGTTACAGAATGAAGATGCAGAAAAGTTCTGGCAGCTTATCCGCAGTCGAGCCCTAAATAAGCAACCTTGCCTATCTGGATTAACAATGTTTAATCGCATCGACGTTACAACATCATCTGATCCTCTAACTGGTAGAATGTGGGATAAAATTTATTTGACGTGTGTGTTCAAACACCTATTAAATCATTCTTGTGTCATTCTGTTTTTGCTTCCCATTCCCGTTACTTCCTCATTCAAGACTGGTGTCTTTTTAATGATATTTTCTTATACATAATTAGGGTTATATTTGTGCTCAAATGGCTACATCGTTACGGAAGTTATTCAGATAACGCGCAAGTATGGTCAGTGGCGCAAGGATGGTGAACTGGAGAATCTTTCAAAGAACGAGTCAGATGACTATGTAGTCTATGTTGAAGCTGTAAAACTAACTGGTGATCCTGAGCTGCCAGCTGGAAAGGCAAGTATTTTCTGATATTTGTTTGTGTTACAAAGATCCTTGTGTACATCCTGTTTTAGAAATTTGTTGATTAACATCATTGTTCCCACAATATTTTGTTATCTTGACATTAATTTTATACAGTCAATTTTGAGCATTCTTTCTCTTCTCTAGATTGTCAGTATGTGATTGGTAGACATGATAAGATGTAGAATGAGCATTCTTTGTGTTTTTAAGGGCATTTTAATTCGTGACAACTAGAAAAAGATACTGATATGGAACACTTCTATCATGCTATATCATTTGCACTTTTCTTTTGTCAATTTTGAGCGTTGTTTGTAATGAGTATCATACATGTCTTTCTCTTCTCTAGATTGTCAGTTGCGGATTTTTTTTATATCTTTTTAAACAGTAACTTCTGTTTGGAGTTGTATGAGTAGCAAAATATGTCTCTCTCTTCAGTGAATTGTTAATAATATGTGAACTCTAGAGCTACATTTGTAAATCTGTGACTTCGAGAGTTGATTAGTGGCACATAGGCATATAGGAAGTTTCAATATTAGTGGTAAAAGTTTTCTGCAATGGTTAATTTAATTTCTTATATGATGAGATATGTCTATTACTACCTTCTCTGATAGCTGAATTAAAACTAAAGATAGTTGTCATAGGATGAGGTTACTTAGTTCTATATATTTTAGCATGGTTTGGCGTGGGGTGCTTACTGCTTCTATTCTAATTGTTCGATGTTTAAATCTTAATGTCAAGCATTGTAATATTCCAGTCAATATAGTTTGCTAGGAATACATAAGCCGGGCTCTGTTCTTTGGTTATCTTTCAGATGCATTTACAAATACTTATCTGATAATAGTATCCATTTTCTACAGGTTGCATTCAGAGTAAAAGTTGGGGACAAATATAAACTTCATCCGGGATCTGTTCTAGAAGAAAAATTTGGAGCGGTATATTGTTTATCTTTACTGCTTAAGACTTTCAACGCTTTACAGTTCTTTCAGTCATATTTTACCCCTTTATGTACTATTTGTCCGCGAACAAAATCTGCAATTTTGTTGTGCCATCTGCTATTGAACTAGTAATTGCCATTTGGTCGTTGAGGAAATTAGGTTGCTCTCTATAAGGGATATGGCAGGTTAACTGGTTTTCAGAAATCTGGATGGGTTGATGTTGATCTCTTTATTCTCGGGGGATAGGTGCAGTCTTTTTTCTTTGGTTTCTTTTTGCTTCCATTTCTTGCTTTAGACTTATTTTAAGTACCAGTCATTACAGTGTGTGATAAATATTGTGTAAGTGCAGTATCGCAAAAATGGATTTGCTATTGGAATGCTATATTCAGCTTCAACATATCATGTGTTGAAGTTGTTTAAGCAGCTGAGTCTGCCAAGTGTCTAAAAATGTCACTGATCATGATTTCCAAGTAAGCCCTTTTCCCTTGGCTTCTCAATCTAGTTTATATCATGCAAAAGAACACTGAAATTTGAAATAAGAAAAGTAGTTCAGATATTCATAGTAATTCTTGTCCAGAGCTTATATATTATACAAGAATTAACTTCACAACAACTTTAACACTGTAAATTCGATGTAGAAATGATAGACTTGGGAAACCTGATAACCTATGTCTTGTCGTAATGAGCTTAGATAAACATTTCCATGTCATTATTCTACTAACTAATACACATATGTTTACATCCTGTTGTTTTGTTGCAGCTCACATATTGTGTCCTTTGGCGCTGAGTACTGATGGAATGAACTGCATATCTAATGTAATAGGATGTTAGCTATTGGGTATTTGAACTTTGTTATGTCATCTGTTCTTAGTATGCTACTCTCCAAAGTTTGGATTGTGTTGAATATTAAGAATCGACAAGATTGGAAAAAAAATCGTGATTAGTGTTGAGCCTTGTTGGCATTTTTATGATGAGACTAAATTTGGTATTTGGTTTTCAAAATTACATCCATGTAGAAGACTGTGTGATGAGAAACCTGGGGTTTTATTATTTTACGAAAGAAATTAAATTTTATTTGATAAAACGAGAATCATACGTGAGAGTCTCCAACAAATTAGTAGGATGAGACTTGATTTCATATTTTTTTGCCAAGTAACATGATTTCATTTTCATTGTAGCTATTTAGCAAACATGGAACTCTAGCCATCAAATCGGCAGATTCGTTCGCTTGTTTTTTGAGATGATTGACAATAATATATCTTCTTGACTCTTCCTATATCTACTTGAAATCACTTACTGAATGGTTATATCTAGGAACTGTACTCATCTTCTTAGTCTTGACAGCTCGCCAATCTGCCATCATTCTCTTACTGCACTCAGTGATGGAGATAGAAGCAAAAGAGAGGATCCTAGAACATACTCTAATCCAAAGGTAGACCCATCTTGTGCCAACAATTTTCGTTCCCACATAACCTTGTACTTACATGAATGATACTGGGACAAAAACCTCCTAACAAAAATCTTGACTTTGTGAGCTCGAATTAGTTTATGATATATATCAGATTTATTTATGATTGGAAAGAAGGTGACCAAAACGGGGTCAAAATTATAGTCAAAAAAGCAAAACCTACCAAAAAGTTGGTCAGTCTTGATATTTAGGAAGGATATTTTTTGTTGAAAATTAGCTTCTCAAATAAAAATGACCGATGTGCAAACTTTGACCACGATCGATTATGAGTTTCAGTCAACTTTTTAAAAAGAGATACTAATTAACGAAGATACGAATGATGGATATTAGTCTATATATAAATAAGAATGTCACCTTGGTTTTGATGATCTAAATTCTTTTTGGAGCACCGTGTTCATTGTTTGCTGCAAGTATTTTATAAATAAATGAATGAAAAAATTATAAATTGAGCTTGATTAGAATTAAAATGATTTCCGTGACAAAATAAATAAATTAAAATGACTTTCATAACAAAAATAATAAATTAAAATGACTTCAAAAGTAAAAATATTCATATATGCGCCTTTTTTGACATTTCTCTAATATACACAAATGTACAATGAACTACAAACATGTTTATTCATTTTTTCTAACATCAACCGAAAGTTCTCAAATATGTGACAGACTTCGAAAATAGACAAGGCATACGAGTCATAATTATCATTCTTTAAACTTGATTACTTATTCATCGTCATAGTTACATAAAAATAAACACACATGTGCACACATATATTAACAAAATTAGTAGATCGTAATTGACATTATATTAATATTGAATAAAAATTTTCACTTGTATCTTGATCCGATTAAGATCCATTCACATCTTAAATTGTTACACGAAAAAAAATGTTTAAATATTTTGATAGATTTCAAAGAAAAAATACCGAATTTGGGGGTATGAATTATCCGTCTCTTACTAATATTAATCGCTAATAGATTATCATGGATACATGTAAATAAAGACACAAATGCACACGTATATTAACATAATTGGAGGTTATTAGATCAATAAACCTTACCATTGAATCTCGTGGAGAAAAAAGTTTTAAAATATAAAAAATTGATGCAAGTCATAAAAGGCTATCGACTATTATTTAGCTCACATGATAATTGTAAAAGTTAATGATGATTTATATAATAAATGATTTAAAATCGAGAATCTTCGAGATCATGGGCTCCAAAGCCTATGATATAGTTTGATCAATATATTTTGGGTTTGAACTTACGTGATCCATATATAATACGGTAGATCCATATATAATACGTCCAAAGGTGAAACAATAAAAAAAGGAAATAATGCATAATTTATATTATAAACTATTAAAATACTAACTTAACAAATTTAAACATTACCATTAGAGATTATTTTTTCATACTTCATTCAATTTTTACCATGAATTGATATATTTAGTTTAAAAACTATATCAATAATTTTTTTTTTGTATATTTAAAATTTAAAGGTAAAGAATTAGAAAAGGGAGAAAGAAAAAAAATTAAAGCAAAAGGCTATGAAATTAGTAAAATTTAATTACCATCGTTTTAATAAAAATAAATTCAATTACTTATTTTTCGGTTTCGCCAATACAAGGACTACCTATGACCAAATTCAAAGAAATATCGATCAAATTATATAAAGATTTTAAAAGCCCATAATGTAAAAGATTATAAATTTATAATCGTTTATTATATAAGTTGTCATTGACTCTGTTTAAGACTTGCTACTCTTTTTTTCTCTTTTCAATTATTTTTTTACCTCAGATTAAATAGTGAGGATTATGGATATAATATTTATTAATTTATGTGCATTTATTTATATGGGTCAAATTTTTTAAGCTAACTTTTGCATCTTATGTGGATGGGCCTGATCCCGTCAATATATATGTGATAAAGGAGTCGGGATCCTCTCCTCCCTTGTCGTGTTCCCTACCATGTCCTCTTTTTCTTATTGGTTAATTATTAAATTTTCAGTGTCATCTGAGATCTCTTTTTTTTATTGGTCAATTAATTATTTTTTACAAATTTCTTTTTTGTCCCACCTTTAATTTATTATTTTCTTTCAAATTTATATAATGTATATTCAATTATTAAAATATTTATTTATCTAATAGTTAATCAATTAAAAATACATTTTATAAATATAAAAAAGGTATTATATGATAAATACTCCTTTTATATTTTCTGAATTAAATTATCAATTGAGAGTTTGTTCTACAAAGTTGAAAACTGTTGATATACTTACAATTTTATTGATACATACTCTGTTGAATTAATATATTTGTATTATCTAATTATACCATAATATATATTAATATTTATATTATATAGAATATAAGAAGGAAGTAGAGATGACAGTAAAATAATAATAACTAACCATAACAAGTAAAGGGGGCATGTTAGGGGACACAGTGGATACTAATTCACAAATTTAGTTATGTGTATGTTAGGGGACATAGGGGATGCTAATTCACAAATTTAGTTGATGGCTTGTAAATGATTGTAGGTTTCATGGAATGATAATTCGCACCCTTAAAGCTAGTATGTTTTTTAAAGTCTATAACATTTTGATGGCTTATTTACTCAAAATATTAATTTACCTAGTAAATCGACCCCGATCTAATCCAGCTATTTTGGTAGCCCTTATATATTTGATATTAGTTTGGAGACGAATTTTATAAAAATCAAATATATCAATATCTTTTGTAGAAGTATATTTTGTGTTGTTAATAGGGAAGGACTAATATTTAACTCAAGTCTAAGTTCAATTCCTTATACTATAATCAATAAGTGTATAAGAAAAATATGGTATTTTATTAAATAAAAAAATTTAACTAATAAGCAATAAAGATGATGATATATCGATAAAAAAAGCAAATCGAGAACTAGATTTCTTCAATTGGTTTCATAAATATTTCACGTCTTGCAATATTCACTTCTCGTACTTTGTGTTATGCCCAAATGTTGGTATAAACAATATTCAGATTAAGATTGATAAAATAGGTAAAATTGAAGGAGAAACGCCTAAAAACTTGGAAAAGATAAGATTAACTTTCCATAAACAGATGGCACGCCCTAAGAACGCGCTGCATTGGTTAAACAGTTGAGTGACCCGTGACCGTTTTGCCTTAAAGGCGCGCCCTTGAACATGACGAGGTGCGTCCAATCGTTGAAAAAAGATAGATGAGTGGCTTAATTGGAGTCTGTCCTATAGTGAGCCTTAGGGCGCGCCCTAGGTAAGGAAGGCTCCTTGGGTGGATCATTTGGACATGATTACTTCGACATGTCCATACTGTGGCTTGGGCAGAATTAAAGTCAGCCCCAAAGATGAATAGTTTAGGGCGCGCCTTATGATGTAAATGGTATGAGAAACCAAAAGCTGGTGATACAGGGCGGCGCCAACATACAGAGATGTTAGGGCGCGCCTTGAATTTCTACTTGGACATAAGTATATCTTTTATGTGCTGATTAGGTAGATTCTCTAGAAGGCTCAAGGAAGATGGAGATTATTATTACTAACCTACTTGATGCAGGTACTCTATTGAGGAACTCCTTCCTGTAGCATATCTACAGGAAAGGCGGTGTCCGTGGTCAGAGACCTCCAGGGGTATGCCTGGACTGAAGGCCTCCTCCTGTAGTCAATGGGTGTCCTCATTGGGGATGTGGGGTGAAATCTGGTGTGTGCTTTGGGAGCTCTGTCTCTGTAGTCAACGGGTGTCCTCGTTGGGAGACTTCGGAGTATCCTGCACTTTGCACCCAAAAGCTTGGGATCACTTGTCCTGCAATCTGGTAGGGGCTCCTTATCGGGGGACAAGGATGCGTCCAACATTTGGGGTGAACCACGGCTATACCTGCGTCCACGGACTAGAGAAACAGCTGGTAGCGGAGGGTTATCCTTGGCCAGGGAGATGCCTTATCCGTGAAGTCTCGAAGCCGCGGACGAGCCTTGGGCCTTTGTGGTTGGGCCTCATCGGCGGACATTCCTAAAGCTAGTAGAAGACGGTTTCCAGTAGGTTTCCTATTGGGCCTCGGGATAAGAAATCTAAGCCCATTAGGTTTCTTGTTCCCCAAGAATTACGTGGGCTTGATCCCCTATAAATAGGGGTACGTATGCACATTGTAAGGGGTCAGAAGCGAGAGCGCAAAGGAGCCACCACTAACCCTAAGCAATCTCAGCCCCCAATAATCACCACCACCAAATACTGTTCATCTTTTCCGATGAATACTGTTCATCGGATCCACCGACTACTGCTCACGTTTCCGATAAAGAACCGCCATCACAGATCTTGTTTCCGGCTACTAACCTCAAGTTTTATTGTTCCCAAATTCCTCCGTCAACACTTTGCTTAAAATAATTCTTCTTAAGTTTATGTTATTTTCTCTCAAGATACAAAATAGTGCCTACGATTTGAACTTGAATTTCGATTCTCGGAAGCTCCGCCTAAGTTCATGAACCTTGAAGAATCAACCTCACTATAGGTAATTGATTGTATTATAGTTAATCGATCAATGTTGCTCTACTTTGAACATCAGATGATCCAATATGATTTTCGATGGATGAATTATTCGTTGGTGGGACAATATGCATTATTCTCAGAACCATGAGTTCTTCTAACTGGCTCATCTCCATCATCTTCACTTTTATAGAACATACCATATATCCATATCATTTTAATTTGAATGCATTGCGATAACCTTCATATAACAATATTTGGATATTATTTCACCAAAGACAACATGTACAGATTCTATAACGATGTCGAGTCTTAGATTGTATATTAGGTAGGCCCTTATAATTACATATTCAATAAAAATTATTTCTTCTGCTTTTGCTTTCAATTTTTTAGGATGCTCACTAAGATTTCTTAACACAAAATATTTGCATTCAAATATATGCAAAAAGCTTATTATTAATTTCTTTCCTTTCAATAATTAAAATGGTGTCATGCCATGTGCTTTATTGATTAAAGAGATATTTTGAGTGTAACATTCTGTATTGATTGCTTCATCCCATAAATATGTTAGGAAGTTTTGATTAACCAATTAGTGGTAGTAGTCGTAGTAGTAGGCGTTGTCCATAAATTTATAAGTAGGAAATACAGAATCTTCGAACTCAAGGGTTGCCTCATATAAACCTCATCATTATGTCTGCTATGGAGAAAAGCGTTATTCACATCCAGTTGGTGAATATGCCACCTTTTCTGTATAGCAATGGAAAGAACAAGCCGAACTGTAGATGATTTTATAACAGGACTAGAAGTATGATGGAAGTAAATGCATGAACATTATTTAAACCCCTTGGAAACAAGTCTGACTTTGAAATTGTCAATACTTTCATCAGGCTTATATTTTATACTAAAAACCCAGTTACAATCAATAATATTTTTAGAAGCATCAGCTGGTTCAAGATCCCATGTGTGATTTTGTAAAAGAGCAATAAATTCGGCTTTCATAGCATTCCGGCAATGAACATGTTTTTTGGCATGCTTGTATGATGTTGGCACATAATAAGGAGATGTAGTAACTGTAAAACCATAGAATTTATTTGGCTTGTAAATATTATTTTGAGACCTTGTTATAATACGGCTATTTTGTATTGGTATGTCAGAAGTGGGAGAAGAGGTTATGGAGTCATTTTATGACTGAATGGTGGCAGTAGAATTTGAATATATCATATCTGGTATGGAGGACGATGTAGAATGTGAATGTGATGGAGTCAGAGTGTCATTAGATGAAGTTAAAGAATTACTTGAATATTACGGACTTTCCTGCTATGCAGTAATAGGTACAGCTCTGGATACATTTAATGGCAGTAGAAGTTCACTTAAATTTGGATGGGATGTTTCTGTGGAGATAAGAGAAGCAGGATCAGTAGTACTGGTTGGTAGATCCCAATTTACGGAGGAAAAATATGATGAATGGATATGAATAGAGTGAAGAAAGGAAACCTATTCTCACAAAAACAACATCTCTCGAAATATACAATATTGAGAGATAGGGTTCAAAGCTCAAATGGTTGTAATATTGTGTAGAAAAACCAAGGCATAGACATGGCTGGGATCGTGGTTCTAACTTACTCGCAGTATAGATCCGAAGCCACGGATAACATAAGCTACCAAAGACAAGAATATAATGTTAATCAGGAGAACTTCGAAACAGATATTCATATGGTAATTTATTTCCCAAGGTAGACATTATCATTCTATTTATGAGGTAAACATTATGATGACAAGCAAAAGACCAAAAGTCTAATGGCATTAAATTTTGATGTAAAACGGTTTTTGCAGTTTCTATAATGTGGCGGTGTTTATGTTCTGCAAAAGCGACTATTTGAGGAGTATATGGTGGTGATTTAAGATCTTCAATCCCTTGTGTGTGAAGATGTGACTGTAAACTAGGAAATTCACCACTTTCATCCGTATATATGGACTTAATTTTAGTGTAAAAAATTCTTTCAACCAGATACTGAAATTTTTGAAAAACTATTTTGACATCAGTAGTAGATTTTATTTTGTAAAACCATGAATACCTGGTATAATGGTCGACAAAAATCATATAATAATATTTCTGTCAATGGAAAGAAGTGGTGCAGGACCTCAGGCATCCATGATAATTATTCAAGAGATTTATTGGAATTAGGAGAAATTGAAAAAAATGGCAATCGGTGGCTTTTATTACAGCAAGAATCACAAGATAATGAGTTTTCAGAATTACAAGGAACTAAAATTGAATTCAAAACTAATATTAAGGATTTAAAGTTGGGGTAGCCCAAATGCCACAATTGTAGAGAGGACTGAGTTTGAGATGAATACATAGTGGGTGGAGAAAGCCTATTCTTATCCTGGACGACGCACACCAGAGCCGATCCTTAACATGAAAAAATGATGGAAAAAATTTAATAGACATATTATTGTTTTGATAAAACTGAGTTACTGATATAAAATTTAATTTTATAACAGATGCACATAATGTATTAGACAAAGTAAATTGATGATTAGTAGTGTAAAAAGACGTGTTATCAGTATGAGAGATAGCAATTGATTTACCATCCCCCATAGTTAATTTCTCGAGTCTAGTGTAGTCTTGAGGTGACTAAAAATTGTGGACATCGTTTGTAATATGGTGTGATGCACCAGAATTTACAACCCATGAACTGGAATAAACACTATGTGCGAGATTGGCTCTGGCTTTCATGTTGTTGTCTGACTTCGTACGATACATATTGGCTGTATGCCCAGATTTGTTGCACAACTGACAGCGCACTTTATTAGAAGATTGGAAAAGACTGATTATGCCATGACGTACCTTATATACGAGTATTACGAGCTTGATTATGATAATTTCTCCGAGGAAGCCTGTTACTAGGAGCTAGAAAACTTTTCTGGATATGGGCCGCGTTAAACAATAGCAGCCGTGGCTGAAATAGACAAATTAGGAGCTGACGGTTGGTGACTCTCAGTGTACTTAAGGAAGAACTCATGATTCAAGAATTGATCAAATAGTTCTTCACAAGATATGGGTGATTCGCGAGCACGAATAGCAGATGCTAAAGGATTATATTCGGAGCCCAGACCACCGAGTATTTTGATAACTAATTCCGTATGTAAAACTGGAGACCCGACTGTTGCTAATTTGTCACTGATGGACTTGATGTCACGGAGATATTCAACAACCGAACGGTTTGCTTTTGAAACTTTTCTTAACTAGATCACGTAGTCTAAAGATACGTGTTTGATATTATTAGCAAATGAGGTATGTAAGGATTTCCAAGCGGCATGAGCATCGGGAGCAGTAGTAACTGAGGCCAGAATTGCATTATGAATAAGTTTATTTTGGCGAAATTATAACTGGTCTCCGAATTTGGAGAGCTTTTATCTCCTGTAGTAATGGTGGATGGTGGAGCCGATACAGAACCATTAAGATGGAAAAAAAAGTCAATAGCCATGAAGAAGAAGCTTAAATTGGGCCTTCCAAGTTGTGAAATTGTGACTGCAGACGAGTTTAATGGGCAGTTGTGATGTTGGATTAAATTGAATCAAACTGCGCAGTTGTTGATATGTGGAGCTGTTAGGATTAGAGATATCCACGAGTACGAATGATTGATATGTGAACATGAAGAAAAACTTATGACGATTAGTCCTTAGAGCTTTGATACCATAATATGGGTTAAACTGATCTTCCGTCCTATTTACCTCCCTTGGTGTCAATATATATACAATATAAATCCTATTTAGAGAATATAGGATTAGTATTATCTAATGAAAAAATATATCTTTACTATACATATTTATCCTTATCATTACAGACTAGATAAGTACTATTTATGCGACCACTACAAGAAAAACGGGTATATCCTACCGTCGAATCGGTAGGAAATGCCCCCAAAATTGATAGAAAATGACCCAATTCCTACCGATAAGGAACGATAGGAAATTACTAAGTGGGAAATGACATTGGTGGGAAATGAGTATGATCACAGTCAACGTGGGCCCCACTTGGTGATGTGGACAACCACATGTCAAGGACTCGCATGCCAAGTAAGATGCCATGTGGAAATACAAATTTCCTACCACTGGTGGTAGGAAATAGGTATGTAGGAAATATGACCAGTGGTAGGAAATTAGGCCACTTGGTAGGAATTATTCAGAATACCATGTAAACACCATTTTCTACCAGTCATTTCTTACCATCCTCGGTAGGAAATACCTTGTTGAAGACAATACGAAATAACTTGAAGATGGTAGGAAATAGCTTGAAAATAGTAGGAAATAGCTTGAAGATGGTAGGAAAATAGCTTGAAGATGGTAGGAAATAGCTGGAATGTGGTAGGAATTTCTGGTTAAGTTTTTTTAAAAAATAATTCATTGATTTAATATATAACATATTTCCTACCAATATCAAATGTATAAATCTCAAACAAACAACCAAAATCGAAAATCATACATCATAAAATACAATTCATCTTACCACTATCATTTTATTTATAATTATATACCATACAAATGTACAAAATTTACAAAAAATTACATGAAATCAAAATTATGATAAACTCCAAAATTAGTTACCCCCAAAATGGGTCATCATCGTTTAGTCCTTCATCAACGTTCGAAATCGCTTTCTCCATTTCTTTATCTTCAATCCATAATTTCGGTTTGCCTGTATTATGTCCAATCTATTTAAATAAGAAGTAAATAAATAAAAATTAGTATCAACAAATAAAAAACTAATACATAAACAAAGTATCACAAAACTAAAAAACACATGATAATATGAAACAATTGAGATGAATGAGGTGAGGTGATTAAATTTGATTAAGAGACGTATGTAAATTGAATTTTTAGTGAAGTGAGAAGAGAGAAAATAATAGATGCAAGAGGGGAGAGGAAGATGAAATGAGGTTAAAAAGAGAGAAGAGAGAAGAAGTAGAGGATGGGTATAATTTTGAATTTTTGAATTTGGCAAAAAATTTGAATTTTGATTTAGGCACCAACTTTCAAATTTTTGATTTTTTTTGAAAATTTTGGGCATTTCCTACCGAATTGTGGTAGGTTATAAGTTTGTACGAAAATTTTGAATTTTCAGTTTGGAGCCATTTGAATTTAAATTTTGATTTGGGCGCCAACTTTCAAATTTTCGAAATATTTGAAACTTTTGGGCATTCCTACCGACTTGCGGTATGTTATGAGTTTGAACAAAAAATTGATTTTTTTTTAATTTGGGGCATTTTGGTTTTAGCGGTTTATTTTTGAATATTCATTATAAAATCATGAAAATGAAATTGAAAATTTTATGTTTGCGTGCATCGTGATAATTGTTTTAACATCCCTACGGTTCGATCATTGATATATATTTTTTTAAAAACTAGTTATGTAACCCTAATTTAACCCCTAAATTTCAATCCTTAAATATACAATATCTCTTATTCAAATTTCTAAAAAAATTTGTTGAATTTCTTTTTTTTGGTTGAGTTGAATTATTATCATTCCTTGAAAACTTATGTTTGTTAAAATATAATTGCAAATGAAGTTAAAAAAATTCTAATTTTTAAAAAATGTTTATGAATGATCCAACCTTACAGATGTCAATATCTATATATTTTAGTGATATTATAAAAATTGAAAAAAATAAATAAAATATATTGGGTTTGCTATTTTAACATTCAACTAGTAGTTTCACCAATACTTTTTATCAGTCTTTAGTCCCATACCGATGTTTTAAATTTTTAAAAAATGTTTATGAATGAGCCAACCTTATAGATGTCAATATCTATTTATTTTAGTGATATGATAAAATTTTTATAAAAGAATAAATGTATTTGGTTTGCTATTTAACAGTCAACTATTAGTTTGACCGATACTTCTGACTATTGTTTAGTCCCATACGATGTTTCAATTTTAAAAAAATATTTATAAATGATCCAATCTTACACATGTCAAGATCTATATATTTTAGTGATATGATAAAATTTTTAGAAAAAAATAAATGTATTTGGTTTGCTATTTTAACAAGTAGTTTGACCAGTACTTCTTACTAGTGTTTTGTTCAATATCGATGTTTCGATTTTTTATAAAATGTTTAAGAATGATCCAACCTTACAGATATCAGTATATATATATTTTATTGTTATGATAAAAATTTTAGAAAAAATAAATATATTTGATTTGTTATTTTAACAGTCAACTTGTAGTTTGACCAGTACTTCTTAGTAGTGTTTAGTCGCATACCGATGTTTCAATTTTTTAAAAAATGTTAATGAATGGTCCAAACTTACTGATGTCAATATCTATATATTTAAGTGATATGATAAAAATTTTAGAAAAAAATATATGTATTTGATTTGCTATTTTAACAGTCAAATAGTAGTTTGACCACTACTTCTTATTAGTGTTAGTCCAATATCGATGTTTCAATTTTTTAAAAATGTTTATGAATGATCCAACTTTACAGATGTCAAGAACTATATTTTAGTGATATGATTAAAATTTAGAATTAAAATATATATTTAGTATGCTGTTTTAACAGTGAACTAGTAGTTTGACTCATACTTCTTACTAGTGTTAAGCCCCATATCGATGTTTTGGTTTTTTTAAAAAATGTTTATGAGTGATCCAACCATATAGATATCAATACGTATATATTTTAGTGATATGATACAAGTTTTAGAAAAAAATAAATGTTTTTGGTTTGCTATTTTAACAGTCAACTAGTAGTTTGAGCAGTACTTCTTACTAGTGTGAGTCCAATATCGATGTTTCAATTTTTTTAAAAATGTTTATGAATGATCCAACCTTACAGATATCTGGTACCTATATATATTAGTGATATGATAAAAATTTTATGAAAAAAATATATTTGGTTCGCTATTTGACAGTCAACTAGTAGTTTGACTAATACTTCTTAGTAGTGTTAGTCCAATATCGATGTTTCAATTTTTTAAAAAAATGTTTATGAATGATCCAACCTTACAGATGTCAAGATCTATTTATTTTAGTGATATGATAAAATTTTTAGAAAAAAATAAATATATTTGATTTGCTATTTTAACAGTCAACTAGTAGTTTGACCAGTACTTCTTAGTAGTGTTTAACCGCATACCGATGTTTCAATTTTTTAAAAAATGTTTATGAATGATCCAACCTTATAGACGTCAAGATCTATCTATTTTAGTGATATGATAAAAATTTAGAATGAAAAATATATTTAGTATGCTATTTTAACAGTGAACTAGTAGTTTGACTCATACTTCTTACTAGTGTTTAGTTTCATACTGATGTTTTGATTATTAAAAAAATATTTATGAATGATCCAACCTTACAGATGTGTCAATATCCATATAATTTAGTGATATGATAAAAAAATTAGAAAAAAATAAATGTATTTGGTTTGCTATTTAACAGTCAACTAGTAATTTGACCAGTCGTTCTTACTAGTGTTTAATCCCATACCGATGTTTCGATTTTTAAAAAAATGTTTATGAATGATTCAACCTTACAGATGTCAATACGTATATATTTCAGTGATATATATGATAAAAAATTTAGAAAAAATAAATGTATTTGATTTGAAATTTTAAAAGTCATCTAGTAGTTTAACTACTACCAAATTCAATTTTATTTAAAAAAATGACAAATAGTTGGTAGGAAATGTAACTAATTGGTAGGAAACTTAACTAGTCATTTCCTACCGCTTCTTGGTAGGGAAAATCATGTGAGATACAAACCAATCACAATATAACACATTAGTCCATTAGTGCTGAGTAGACAACCTCATTTCCTACCGCATCGAAGTGGTAGGAAATGAGTCATACAGATCCATTTCCTGCCGAGGTAGGAAATGAGATGCACAAAACCTACCACGGTAGTGCGGTACAAAATACTTTGCTTAAAACGATGTCCATTTTATAAGTGGCAATTTTTTTGAAAAAATGACGTGGAAAAATGGGTACAACCTTTAGCCATTTGCAAAATTCACTTCTTGTACTTTGCTAAAAATAAAGACAACATGTGTATAGATTTTATAACGATGTCGAGTCTTAGATTGTATATTCTGTAGGCCCTTATAACTACATATTCAATAAAAAATATTTCTTCTGCTTTTGCTTTCAATTTTTTAGGATGCTCACTAAGATTTCTTAACACAAAATATTTGCATTCAAATATATGCAAAAAGCTTATTATTAATTTCTTTCCTTTCAATAACTAATATGGTGTCATGCCATGTGCTTTATTGATTAAAAAGATATTATGAGTGTAACATTTTGTATTGATTGCTTCATCCCATAAATATGTTAGGAAGTTTTGATTAACCAATTAGTGGTAGTAGTCGTAGTAGTAGGCGTTGTCCATAAATTTATAAGTAGGAAATATAGAATCTTCGAACTCAGGGGTTGCCTCATATAAACCTCATCATTAAGTCTGCTATGGAGAAAATCGGTATTCACATCCATTTGGTGAATATGCCACCTTTTCTGTATAGCAATAGGAAGAACAAGACGAATTGTAGATGATTTTATAACAGGACTAGAAGTATGATGGAAGTAATGCCTGGACATTGTGTAAACCCCTTGGCGACAAGTCTGACTTTGTAATTGTCAATACTTTCATCAGGCTTATATTTTATACTGAAACCCATTTGCAATCAACAATATTTTTAAAAGCATCAGCCGGTTCAAGATCCCATGTGTGATTTTGTAAAAGAGCATAAACACGACTTTCATAGCGGTCCGCCAATGAACATGTTTTTGGGCATGCTTGTATGATGTTGGCACATAATAAGGAGATGTAATATAGTAAAACCATAGATTTTGTTTGGCTTGTAAATATTATTTTGAGACCTTGTTATAATACGGCTATTTTGTATTGGTATGTCAGAAGTGGCAGAAGAGGTTATGGAGTCATTTATGGAGTCATTTTATGACTGTATGGGTGGTAGTAGAATTTGAATATATCATATCTGGTATGGAGGAAGATGTAGAATGTGAATGTGATGAGTTAGAGTGTCATTAGATGAAGTTAAAGAATTACCTGAATATTGCAGACTTTTCTGGTATGCGGCAATAGGTACAGCTCGGGATACATTTAATGGTACCTGAATATTGCCGACTTTTCTGGTATGCGGCAATAGGTCAGCTCGGGTTATTTAATGGCGGTGGAAGTTCACTTAAATTTGGATCAGATGTTTCTACGGAGATAAGGGAAGCAGGATCAGTAGCACTGGTTGGTAGATACCAATTTAAGGAGGAAAAAAAATGATAAATGGATATGAATAGAGTGGAGAAAGGAAACCTATTCTTTGTGGTAGGGTAACGGTTGTTCTTGCTTCTTTATTATAGTGCAATTGCAAAATTAAAATTAAGGGGCGTATTGAACTAAGATTTTAAAGTAATTTTTTCATTCATGAAATCCAGGTGCATTCAACTGGGATTTTAAAAAATGTATCAGAATTTAATGGTATTCAACTAGGGTTTTAAATTATGCTAGAAAATATGGTGGTATTCAATCAGGATTTTAAATTATGGTTAAAAATATGATGATATTCAACTGAGCTTATTTAAAATCCATTAAAATCTGATGATATTCACATGCTGAAAGATGTTTTTGAACTTCATAAAATGATGAATTTTGTGGGATTGTTCAATGTATTTTATGGTTTTTGAAATTCGACCATAATTCATGAGATTTTGAAGGATTCTGTTTAAATCCTAAAGACTCTTCATCAACTCTACAGGGGGTGTATTGAACTGGAATTTTAAAGGATTTTTTTTAATTCATATAATCTAGTTGTATTCAACTGGGATTTTAAAAATGTATCGAATTTTATGGTATTCAACTAGGATTTAAATTATCTTCAAATCTGGTGATATCAATCAGGATTTTAATTATGCTTAAAAATCGGATGGTATTCAATGAGCTTATTTAAAATCCATTAAAATCTGATGGTATTCACATGGAGGGATTTTTTGGACTTCATAAAATGATGAATTTTGTGGGATTGTTCATGTATTTATGGTTTTGAAATTCGACCATAATTCGTAAGATTTGAAGGATTTTGTTTAAATCCTAAAGACTCTTCATCAACTCTAGATGGGGTGTATTCCACGATCTTCATACACGTTCGGAACAACAGATTAATTTCATACCAGAGTCCAAAAATAAATAACTATGATTAAAAAAGGATATACCAAGTGTTAGAAAATGGAAAGTTTGAAGCAATTTTATATATGTTCTTGATATGATTTCCGAAAATTAACACTTGGAGTTGTTCCTTGACATGAGGACTTAAACTTGCATATTTGGATATAAGATATTTTCTTAGTGGAATCCATGAATATATTGAGACAAAGTTGCTTATTTGAAATGGGTTATGGGGATTTGTCCCACATTGATATTGTAAAGAAAGATATTGAGTTTATATAGCATCTTTGTTAGTGTTGTTTACAACTACTAGCATAAGTGGAATGATTGTGTGGCCTAGTACTAGTGGGAACTCTTATATTTTCTTTTCTATTACAAGTTTAATTATTTATATTGATTATTTAATTATTAATATAAATATATTGAGTAAGGATTATTTTAATCATACTCTGAATATATTTTGTAAATTAATATTAATTAATCAGGATATAATATAATAATAATAAGGAAAACCCATTTTGTTTACTTTTTCTGTTTTGTTACTTGGTGTACCTCATCGAGTAAAATAGAAGAAGAGCAACTTGAGATGCCTATATATTGAGAGGTATACTTGAGATTAAAAGACAAGTCTCGGTGCCTACCTCGCAAACATATTACGAGGATGCCCCCAAATCTGGAGATCAAGATGGAATAACTGGCCACAACTCAAATCAACAGCTTTCATAACCACATGCTTCAATATTTTGGGTGTTTTTTCATAATCCAAATGTTGTTTTTTATGACCCGCCACATTTCCGGGTCGGAGCAGATTTGGCGCCATGTTTTACACATTTTCGAGCCACTCGTCAGCACCTCAACTGCACCTAAACGTATGAGAATTGATGACGTCAGCTCCGCCGGAAGTGACAGCCAGTTCCGGCTCCTCTCCGCAGGGCGGTGGCAGCGGATTCGACGGGCACACCATTTGATTTCTTTTGGAGAGGGGTGGTTACCAAATGAAAGAGTGAAATAGAGCGTCACAAGACTTGAGAAATATATCATTAGATTACCAAATGAAAGAGTGAAATAGGTATGTTTATGATATTCCGGTGATCATAATTGTAAATTGATTCGATTATAAAAAAGCCGATTTTCTACTAAGTATCCAATGAATTGATCAAAATTGAAATATATTATGTGAATTGAGTATGACCGGAAATAAGTAAGATTAGTACTTAAATAATTTTATATTGATGATAACATAATTATTTGATCATAAATATTTCTAAAATTACATAATATTATATTAAAAACACTACTTTTATTAAAAAAATATTTGATAAGTCTCGTAAGTTGAAAAATGAATAAGTTATGATCCGAAATTATCCGAACCGAATTTAATCGAAACTCAATTTTATTTGATCTTTATCCAAATTATTTTAAATTTTAATTCAAAATAGACTCGAATCGAATTGCATCCGACCCGACCCGAATAGTCTCCAAATATTATCATACGAAAGTGAACACGATCCCAAATTGATCCGATCCGAAAATCGAACCGATTATTCAATTTGTCAGGTCTGATATGTGCCACTGAAATTGACCATCAATTAAGAATTTTTTAAGCAGGGTTGTAAAAATTGGGAATCGGGGAAGATCAGTCGAGTTACCGATTTAGGATTAAATGAAAATCGGGGATTAATCAGAATGATTAATTGGAATAAAAATCGGATGTATTTTAATATTAAATTATATTTATATATCATTGTCATTATATTAGTTATTTATTGACAAATTATATTTATTATATCGTAATTTCTATACTTATTCATATTTCAATTAATATAGTATTTTAATTTTTAATAAATAATTATATATACTCCAATAAAAAAAATTAGTAAAAATTAATCGAATTTCAAAATAGAATCAATCAAATATTTTGTAGGAAATTAATCGAGGATTAATCGCTTGAATCGGGATTTATCAGGAATTTTTAAAATAACACTTTCAAGGTGCAATGACTTGAAAGTTGAAAGTACAAAATAAATTGAATGAAAAATATTATTATTATATAAGCTTTTAACTACAATAAACTTGTGTGGCCCTACCTATAACTTTGCCTCCAAAAAAGCTACTTTTAATTCGTGATTGATGGAGAATTTTATTGGTGGAGAATTTTGTGTATGCACAGGGTATCATATTAATAAGCTCCCCACCAATAAAATTTTGACAACTCATTAATCACGGATTCTTAACATGTGCCCACAAGAAAATTCGAAAAACGTAATACAAAACAAATTTCAAAAATTAAAACCTCTGTGAGTTTGATAATGGCCTCTTCATCTTCATCTTTGTCGACTAAGCATGGGCTTGTAAGTGTTGATTAAATTTTTCGAGATTTTTTTGTTTGTTCTTCGTTTTGTGTTAATTAATTTTGTTAATTTTATACAGAGAAATGGAAAATGCTGCGTGTTTTGTACGTGCGTGTTTTGTACGTTTTAGAACGCAGGATGTGAATATTAGATATGGATTTCGTATGTTTAAGTACCGTATAAGCTCTGATACCATGTTAAGTAAACTTCGTCAGATGAAGGCTTAGAGTCATATGTGGTGTGTGTGATATGTCAACACCAAGATGCGAGTTTAATGAGTATGTAACAAGGGAGTTTTGGTTTGCCTTTCGTTTCTCTAGTACCTTCATGTGACATTACTTTGTTACTCTGTTAGCTTCACATTATAGATCTTCGACAATTTGGAATATAATTTAGCTAGTAATTTGTAATGTTTATATTGGTGACTTCTTTAAGCAATTGAGGTGTAGTACATGAACTTCACCTGTAGTCTAGGACAGAAACATATATGTGATTTGCAAATTAGCATCTGTTACTCATAGATATTTACTCTCTTTAATTTATAGATGTTTCTCTCAGCATAGTGTCTTCATTTTCTTCTATTTCTTCTTGTACATGTGTGTCTGATAGTGAAAAATATTTAGAATGACTTTGTTTCAAAGAAATGGCAACATCATTTACCTGTTCTCCACCATAGACACCATCTTGTGACTTATATACGATATCGAGCAGACATTGTTTTCTATTTCTCTATACATCTATACCTGATGTTTATACAAGTTTATCTCTTCATTATATTTCATTTCTTTCAGGAGGGATGGTGGTTAGTGTTTGCCAAGACGGTAAAGATCCTTATGGTCACATTATTCAAATTAAGTCGACGGATGGAAATTACTTGGCAATAAGTTATAGTCCATGGTAAGGTCTATAACTTTGTTGCCACTTCTACTGTATACCTACATTTTACTCTGTTTATATTATAGAATATAGTGTAACACTTATACTACATGTCATTGCTAACATAGAATTTCATTATGATATATGGACTGTGAAAATGATATAGATCATTGTCTCTTCTAGCATCATTTTGGGCATTTTTGTTTAAAGTTATTATTCTTTAGTTTTTCTCCTAATCATTTGACTACTGCCTTGTTGGCTTAAAATTTGCATTATCATATCATATTATTTGTGTGCACTTTGTCATTAGTTGATTCATTCTGTCTTTTGTATAAGATGCTTCTTTATTGGATTTCAGTACCCTGCGATATAACTTATTTAATGTGTAATTGTGTTCGGGTTTCAGGCAGCTTGCAACAGCCAATGAGGGTACCCCATTGTTCGAGATATGTGCCCCAATGAGTGAGGAAGGTGAAGACAAAGAGAAGGTACTCTTCACTTGTAAGCTGAGCATGCTCCGATTTTATGCATTTAATACAGCTCTGCTTTTACATTATGATGTAGTATTACATAGTATCTAGGTTTGGAATTGCTTATAGATTTATGTAAAACTGAAAATCTTTCTTACTAAGCTTTTCTTACAAAGCTACCAAGTTTTTTCCACGTGAACTAAGTTCATTGACATAACTCTGCGAGGCCATGATTATACAAGTATTTAGGCTTTGTACATGTGTTATAGGCTATCTACCTGAAGCATAAGGCAGCTCCTCAAGATGGTAAAGGGAAGGATTCTAATGTGCAGCTTGCTTTGCGAGTGTTTCAATTGACGCCATCATTTGAAACCAGTCAGGATCAATGGGCCGAGACACTTAAGAAATTAGCGGTATCAGGTGGAAAAACAGATGCTAACAAAGAGACGTTTATGAAGTTACTGTCTAAACATCAAATTAATCCCAAATCAACTAAGGCTGCAACAAATTCTAGTACTGGTGATTCAGATGAAAAAGACCAAACTGTAATTTGGATTGATTTTTCTGTCGGTGGTCTTAAAGAGAATAACACAAGGAAATTGGGAGAAGAGTTGCTTCAAGTCCCAGGTACGCTAGAGAGGAAAGGTTACTTCAAGTTTTGTTTGACTGTAGAAGAAGACAAAGATCTAGCAGCTGGTGACGATATTCTTAAAGGGTATCGTACTTTAGACCACACCATCTTTGATAAAGTGGAGTGCATTGGCAAGGGAAAGCCCGAAAAGGTTTATTTCTCTTGTTTGTATATCGTGCTTTGTTATTGAAAGTGTACTATCAATTTAGAATATTATCCTAAAACCTATCTTTGTATACATGTTACAGAATGAAGATGCAGAAAAGTTCTGGCAGCTTATCCGCAGTCGAGCCCTAAATAAGCAACCTTGCCTATCTGGATTAACAATGTTTAATCGCATCGACGTTACAACATCATCTGATCCTCTAACTGGTAGAATGTGGGATAAAATTTATTTGACGTGTGTGTTCAAACACCTATTAAATCATTCTTGTGTCATTCTGTTTTTGCTTCCCATTCCCGTTACTTCCTCATTCAAGACTGGTGTCTTTTAATGATATTTCTTATACATAATTAGGGTTATATTTGTGCTCAATGGCTACATCGTTACGGAAGTTATTCAGATAACGCGCAAGTATGGTCAGTGGCGCAAGGATGGTGAACTGGAGAATCTTTCAAAGAACGAGTCAGATGACTATGTAGTCTATGTTGAAGCTGTAAAACTAACTGGTGATCCTGAGCTGCCAGCTGGAAAGGCAAGTATTTTCTGATATTTGTTTGTGTTACAAAGATCCTTGTGTACATCCTGTTTTAGAAATTTGTTGATTAACATCATTGTTCCCACAATATTTTGTTATCTTGACATTAATTTTATACAGTCAATTTTGAGCATTCTTTCTCTTCTCTAGATTGTCAGTATGTGATTGGTAGACATGATAAGATGTAGAATGAGCATTCTTTGTGTTTTTAAGGGCATTTTAATTCGTGACAACTAGAAAAAGATACTGATATGGAACACTTCTATCATGCTATATCATTTGCACTTTTCTTTTGTCAATTTTGAGCGTTGTTTGTAATGAGTATCATACATGTCTTTCTCTTCTCTAGATTGTCAGTTGCGGATTTTTTTTATATCTTTTAAACAGTAACTTCTGTTTGGAGTTGTATGAGTAGCAAAATATGTCTCTCTCTTCAGTGAATTGTTAATAATATGTGAACTCTAGAGCTACATTTGTAAATCTGTGACTTCGAGAGTTGATTAGTGGCACATAGGCATATAGGAAGTTTCAATATTAGTGGTAAAAGTTTTCTGCAATGGTTAATTTAATTTCTTATATGATGAGATATGTCTATTACTACCTTCTCTGATAGCTGAATTAAAACTAAAGATAGTTGTCATAGGATGAGGTTACTTAGTTCTATATATTTTAGCATGGTTTGGCGTGGGGTGCTTACTGCTTCTATTCTAATTGTTCGATGTTTAAATCTTAATGTCAAGCATTGTAATATTCCAGTCAATATAGTTTGCTAGGAATACATAAGCCGGGCTCTGTTCTTTGGTTATCTTTCAGATGCATTTACAAATACTTATCTGATAATAGTATCCATTTTCTACAGGTTGCATTCAGAGTAAAAGTTGGGGACAAATATAAACTTCATCCGGGATCTGTTCTAGAAGAAAAATTTGGAGCGGTATATTGTTTATCTTTACTGCTTAAGACTTTCAACGCTTTACAGTTCTTTCAGTCATATTTTACCCCTTTATGTACTATTTGTCCGCGAACAAAATCTGCAATTTTGTTGTGCCATCTGCTATTGAACTAGTAATTGCCATTTGGTCGTTGAGGAAATTAGGTTGCTCTCTATAAGGGATATGGCAGGTTAACTGGTTTTCAGAAATCTGGATGGGTTGATGTTGATCTCTTTATTCTCGGGGGATAGGTGCAGTCTTTTTTCTTTGGTTTCTTTTTGCTTCCATTTCTTGCTTTAGACTTATTTTAAGTACCAGTCATTACAGTGTGTGATAAATATTGTGTAAGTGCAGTATCGCAAAAATGGATTTGCTATTGGAATGCTATATTCAGCTTCAACTATCATGTGTTGAAGTTGTTTAAGCAGCTGAGTCTGCCAAGTGTCTAAAAATGTCACTGATCATGATTTCCAAGTAAGCCCTTTTCCCTTGGCTTCTCAATCTAGTTTATATCATGCAAAAGAACACTGAAATTTGAAATAAGAAAAGTAGTTCAGATATTCATAGTAATTCTTGTCCAGAGCTTATATATTATACAAGAATTAACTTCACAACAACTTTAACACTGTAAATTCGATGTAGAAATGATAGACTTGGGAAACCTGATAACCTATGTCTTGTCGTAATGAGCTTAGATAAACATTTCCATGTCATTATTCTACTAACTAATACACATATGTTTACATCCTGTTGTTTTGTTGCAGCTCACATATTGTGTCCTTTGGCGCTGAGTACTGATGGAATGAACTGCATATCTAATGTAATAGGATGTTAGCTATTGGGTATTTGAACTTTGTTATGTCATCTGTTCTTAGTATGCTACTCTCCAAAGTTTGGATTGTGTTGAATATTAAGAATCGACAAGATTGGAAAAAAAATCGTGATTAGTGTTGAGCCTTGTTGGCATTTTTATGATGAGACTAAATTTGGTATTTGGTTTTCAAAATTACATCCATGTAGAAGACTGTGTGATGAGAAACCTGGGGTTTTATTATTTTACGAAAGAAATTAAATTTTATTTGATAAAACGAGAATCATACGTGAGAGTCTCCAACAAATTAGTAGGATGAGACTTGATTTCATATTTTTTTGCCAAGTAACATGATTTCATTTTCATTGTAGCTATTTAGCAAACATGGAACTCTAGCCATCAAATCGGCAGATTCGTTCGCTTGTTTTTGAGATGATTGACATAATATATCTTCTTGACTCTTCCTATACTTGAATCACTTACTGAATGGTTATATCTAGAACTGTACTCAT